>NC_069504.1:1064915954-1065028454 GCF_027579735.1 Bombina bombina | reverse complement strand
GATAACTTATTGTGAAAGTCATTAAATGCCTAAAACACTATCCTAACTGAAACAGAAATGTGTAGTTATACAAAATTAAGTTTTATTAAAAATTCATAATTAGATCAACCCCTTCACTAGTGGGAATTTCAGAAAAGAACTTGCCCAAAATAGCATTTTTGCTATCACTACATTTAAACAGATTTAGAGGCTTGTTTTTTATTCACCTGTCAAAACTATATATCTTTTTAAGTGAACATCTCAAGGGGGCATATTTATCAATGTGTGAGCGGACATGATACAAAGTAGTGTATCAAGTCCACCGCACATCGATAAATGCTGACAGCATACGCTGTCGGCATTTATCATTGCACCAGCAGTTCTTGTGAACTGCTGGTGCAATGCCGCCCCCTGCAGATTCACGGGCAATCGGCCGCTAGCAGGGGGTGTAAATCGACCCAATCGTATTCGATCTGGTTGATTTCTGTCTGCGGCCTCGGGGCAGGTGGACAAGTAATGGAGCAGCACTCTTTAGACCACTGCTTCATAACTTCTGTTTCCGGCGAGCCTTCAACTGCGCTTGATAAATATGCCCCTAAGGTATTGATCTGCGCACATTTTTGTATATTTCATGCCATCATTGTACCGCCAAATGTGATTTTTATATAAAATAAAATTAACTGTTTCACAAATTTTGTGTTTCTCGTTGAAATTATTTACATAGCGCTTGTGCAATCATAACACAAATTATTGTAAAAGCTTCTCTGGGACACCCTTTCTCAGAAATAGCATACATACATGGATTTGCCATTGGTTTTTGGTAACTAGAATGGCACTAATTGCAGCTGTGCATCACACTTCTATATTGGTGGCAATGACGGTGTTAAATAAGTAGCTTGTAAGGTTAATGTAAGCTGCAGTGTCAATAGTATCCTTACACCTGACACCTCCCTTGCCCTGATCCCTATCTGGTCCCTCCTAAACAGGTCTCTTCCCTTCCTCTACACCCCCACTGGTCGCCACCATCTTATGTCTTTTTTATAGTTTTTTTTTTATTATTATTTTTTTAATATATATTTGTTTTCTCCTGCAGTGTAATGATCCTCCTCAACCCTCCCCCCCTAAAAAAATAGCTTTCTAACCCTACCCCTCCTAATTTTGTCCATGTTTCTGCCAGTACCTATACATACTTTTTTATTCTGTAGTGTAGAGGTCCCCACCTCCCACGATCGTTAGCTAAAAACCCCCACCCCCTCACCCCACATTTTTTTTCTGTAGTGTAGCTCCCCATCCCCTCCCTCCCTGATTTTATTTTTCTGCTGTGTAGGGCCTTGCACCAGCAGATGATGATTATTACAGACAGTGACACACACACTGTCTGTAACGATTTGTCATCTGCCTTCATATGGAACCAGAGCACTGATCGTGCTCCGGTTCCATATGCAGGCAGATGCCTTGAGTTGAGGAACTCCAGCTTTTCGCTGGAACTTAAAAGCCAAGATTTCTGGAGCTTCCTGCAGCTCAGACGTGTATATATATGTTGTATGGTGCGATAGACAAAGTACTGCATGATGTAGATATGATGTAGATATAAGTCATGTTGGGTTAAATAAGAAGATCAGTTAATTAGTCCAACATTGTGTTGTTTAATGCAGGGATGGTGATCTGACAACCCACGTGCCACATGCAGCCCTCTGCATCAGTTTGTGCAACCCAAGGGAAAATCAGAACCATAACTAATGCTTGCTTTTGTGTTTTTGTCGTGTGGGCAAACTAGGTTACCATAACTCGAAAGAGCCCTCTAGAATGGAGAACAGCAGATAAAGGGTACCCTGCAACCTTATCTAGATCTGGCCCTGTGTGTTTTATCCATTTTTCTTCGTTCTCTTGGTATGCTTAGGAGCCGGCCTGAACCAAAAATGGTCCGGTTCCTAAGCTTACATTCCTGCTTTTCAAATAAAGATACCAAGCCAATAGGCGAAACATGTTAAGGAAGGAAATACAGGACGGTTGGGTGTCCCGTGGTTTTTAACAAATTGCAAATAGTTCAGTAATGTTTCTCACAATCTAATACATAAATGGGCTTGGGACATTTCTGTTGTTAACTTGTTCGGATATAAAACCGATACTGGACGCTTATGGCCATACCTGCCGTAAACGTCATAATCCAGCTGAGAGAGTGCTGCACTGAGGACACAACGGTATAAATAATTAACCATACAGCAGAGTATAACAGTAACTTTAATGTTACTTATGACGCATATACCAGCAATAGGGCTGTATATATAGGAATCTGCAGTAACCATGTAGCAGCTGTTGAACAAACTAAAAGTAAAGCGGATTCACCGCATTTGATACATTGTACTTTCAGCACGATAATCAATACATTATTCTTAGTGCAATACCGAAGTATATACACACAGTGGGGATTTCACACTGATTATTATCTGTGTGACATACAAAGTATCTTTATATCCATATTTGTACAACTAATAATACGGCAATGTGAGCAAACCTTATAGGAGGTATTAATCCCTATAGGAGGTGTATATGAACTCGCTTAGCTACACAAGGTTGATACCATTAATGCCTGCACATTTGATTTATATGACTCCTCATCAGCACGGCGCTGCCATATGGATAGACAGAATTGTATTTACATAGGAGTTACCCCATTGACTGCTTTACTATATCTAAGTACTTTATAAGGTCTAGAAGCACAGAGGATATGTTACTATATGGACTATAGATAACAAACTTGCAAGAACAAGCAGAATAATGCAGCAGCGGCCTAATCTCTAACCAGTAGTCCCCAATTGACACATTACAAGTGATACTTTTTAGCCAAACAAATTATACTCATCGAGATATTACAGTACTAGAGTGGGGGACTCCCTGGTGTTTAATGCTCCATTACTGGAATTATTCCACTGTGCATATAACTATTGAGTTGCCAATAGCATTTGGGGTGCTATAGTAGATTGCTATTTGTTTAATATATGTATGCTTCACCATTAAAATCTGATAAGCGCTATGGTACTGACACATTAATATCATATAAATACCCGTTCCTAATTTTGGGACATTGGAGCTGAATGTCATACTGCACTAGTGTGCTCGACACCACCATAACTATACAACAGTTAATTCCTTTAACCCTGAGTGGGACCCTACATTATACTGTATATTAACCTATGCTGTGTATGGTTGGGCCAGTTACGCTTTCATTTGGCCATTATCCTTTCTGGGTGATCGCCACGAGTGTACCAGAACATATCCTTTCCATATTTTGGATTCTAGTCACTTTTAGCCCCCTATGTGACTTGGCCATTGTCCATGGACAGGACACATTAACCCAGGACAACCATTGGTATTTACCTGTCACATTAGTATAATAGTCAGATACAGCACTAAACTTGCTGCATGTGTTTTTATTATTTGTTACCCTTTTTAACTAGAACTAAGAAAGTTGATATATTTGAAACCCTATATGTACTAAGTCCTTACGCAAGAGTAGAAGAGTGCTTTTCATAAGTATCCTGTCCAGCCTCTATGCTGAAATTGTTCTGCTATATGTCTCACCTCTACACTCTATATATAATAAATTAATAAGCTTGCTTATTTATATTCTATTATAGTGTTCCCTCATTCTTAATAAGAGTGGTGCCATTGTTTTTTTCCAAACTATATGGTGATCTGACAGCCCACGTGCCACATACAGCCCTCTGCATTAGTTTGTGCAACCGAAGGGAAAATCAGAACCATAACTAATGCTTGCTTTTGTGTTTCTGGCGTGTGGGCAATCTAGGTGACCATAACTCGAACGAGCTCTCTAGAATGGAGAACAGCAGATAAAGGGTTCCCTGCAACCTTATCTAGATCTGGCCCTGTGTGTATTATCCATTTTTCTTCATTCTCTAGGTATCTTTATTTAAAAAAAGTAGGAGTGTAAGCTTAGGAGCAGGCCAAGCGCTACCCACATGTTGAACCAAAAATGGTCCCGGATCCTAAGCTTACATTCCTGCTTTTCAAATAAAGATACAAAGAATTGATAATAGGAGTAAATTAGAAAGTGGCTTAAAATTGCGTGCTCTGTCCGAATCATTAAATAAAAAAATGGGGTTCATATCCCTTTAAGTAAAGGAGTTTTTCATTTAGATATTTCCTATAGATTTTCAATGTTTAAGGGACACGAAACCCAAAATGTTTCTTTCATGATTCAGATAGAGCATTCAATGTTAAAAAAACTTCTATTATCAAATTTTATTCATTCCCTTGGTATCTTTTGTTGCAAAGTATGCACGTAAGCTCAGGGGCAGTAGTTCTGCAAGAATGTTATCTATTTGCAAGACCACTATATGGCAGCATGTGCTGCTCCAGACACCGAGCTAAGTATCGCTACAACAAATAATACCATGGGAACAAAGCAAAGTCAAAACTTTTTGTTTTAATTGAATGCTCGGTCTAAATCACAAAGAAAAATGTTTGTTTCATATCAATTTAATTCACCTCCATTTTTGTTATTCCCAGGGCCACCACTAGAAATTTTGGGGGCCCCTGACTTAACCATTGATCAGGGCCCCCCCCCCCCCTTTGACATGTGCAATTTTTGACCAAGTGACTAAAAGGTGTATGCACTTTATTCTTAAGTGTCTATTTAAACTAGGAAATGTTGTAAGGGTAGTAACATACAGACACACACACACTCATACACTGAAACACTCACACATAACCACATAAGGATTCACATATAGACACTCTAGCAGACATGCAAAGAAACTCAGACACAGACACCCAAACAGACACTTAGCACTTGTTTACATTGACCTGACAAGTAATGAGGTAAACTACAGTTTTGTAAAAAAAGGAGATTTAGAAAACAAAATATGGAGTTCTGATTATCTTTTTGTAAAGGAAGATGCCAACTAAATGATGACAACAGCATGCAGTGGCTGAAAGGAAGGGCCCTGAACTGCCTAAACAATAATTTAAAGGTTAAATGGTAGATTGAGACTAATGAGACGGCAGTCTCAAAGTCTGTAGAAAGATGTGAATAATCAGTAGTAAGGTCAAAATGTCCTAAAAAGGAACAGACAATGGACACACACACACACAAACTCAAACTTGCACATACACCCAAGGAAACACCAACAGAGACAGCCTTAGAAAACACACAAAGACACACACACACACAGACACACACAGACACCCACAGAAAACACATACATACACACACACACCCTCACAGAGACATCCACAGAAAACACACAAAGACATACACACACCCTCACAGAGACACCCACAGAAAATACACACCCTCACAGAGACATCCACAGAAAACACAGACATACATACACACACAAACACACCCTCACAGAGACATCCACAGAAAACACAGACATAAACACCCACCCTCACAGAGGCATCCAGAGAAAATACACAAAGACAAACACACGCCCACCCTCACAGAGACACCCATAGAAAAAGCTCAAAGACATATGCACACACCCTCACAGACATCCACAGAAAATGCACAAAGACATACACACCCACCCTCACAGAGATGCCAACAGAAAACAAATACATACACACTCATAGAGACACAAACCAAAGCACAAAGTCATAAGCACAGACACCCACAGAAACACTCACAGGTGGAAACATTTATGCACCTTGCATCCCCTAAATCAACAGTGTGTGACATGCATGATAAAAAAAAATGCAGAAATTAAGAGATCACTTTTTAAAGAATCATATTTGTAAATGTGCAAACAAAAATAATTCTGTGAAATCAAAATTGTACATTAATGATCTGGGTAGATGGCTAGATGAAGAAAAGTACTTTTAAAAAGGTTAACATATGTTTGATTTTTCCCCATTTTCCCCAACCAAGAGCACCACTTCAAATATAGTGTACAAATCTTCCATCTATCAGCTGTACTTGTGGATTTTGAAAATGCTGTACTCTATATGGTCTTGGTGGAACCATAAGCTGTGGTACTCATACCATTAGATCTGGTTAAATGCAGGATTTAAGCTTGTTGGTATGTATTTCAAAATTAAGTCAGCTGTAGAGTAAACTGAACAGTTTTAAGTTAACCTGTCTCATTTCCAACACTGAGCAATCTTAGTCTGAGAGTATAACATGTTATGCAGATGTAAAAATCTTAGATAAAATGCCTCCTTGTATCTGGAAAGTCCTTGCATAAACACACTGGAATGTAATATATATCATTTGTGTATTGAGGAGGAAACATTTCTGCATGGTTTTAAATATAGAATTTCTACAGCATTGTCAAATAATCATAAATACACTGCTGCTAAAAAAATGTGTTTTTATGGACCCCTGGCCCCACCATACAACTACTACCACACTGAAGTTACAATCTTAAATTGCACAAAGAAATAAAAAACATTTGCTAAGTAATTACTACCTCCTCTGCAAATGAAAGTGGTCAGCCGTCTGACCCAGGCACACACTCTACAAACAACGTGCCAAGTCTGTCTCACACTGTGCATAGTGGTTTAGTGCACACCTCTCAAATGCTAATACTTTACTCCTTGTAATAACATTTCCCATGCTCAATTAGCACTCTGCTGTAGTACCCACTGGTGGCTGCCAAAATGTAAAAAAATATTTTTTTAGTTCTTGCCTCATGGGGCCCCCCTAGCCCATTGGGCCCCTGACAGGAGTCACCCCTGTCACCCCCTGATAGACCCTGGTTATTCCTATAGCATTTAATGTGCATTTGAATGTTTGGATTCGGTACTAATGCAAATGTAACAATCCTAACTATAGAACTATAGTAACAGCAGTAAACGTTGCTTAAAAACGGGCTCACGTACTGGAAAATAACAATAATTATGCACTTATTCCAGGGAGTCTTGATAAAAAATATATATCCATTCATGTATATTTTAGTATTGTCATATTATTTATATTTTACTTTCTCTTTATCAGTTTCTTTCCAGCACAACTATATAATGACACAACAGCTTCGACCGTTCCCTTGTACCTTGTTTGATTGCATTCTTAATATCTGACCAGTGCTTAAGTAAACACTTCTCTCACCCACACTCAGAAAGGCTTTGTCAGACGTCTCCTTCCCTGTTACTTCTGCATGTAGTCTATCAGGGACATTTTAAAAGATTGTAACCGTGGCTTAATAAACTTGAAGACATCACTGAAACGCTCTTATATCAACTGCATATTGCGTATTGCAATATAAGTTATCCTATGGGGTTATTTCAGCCATGAAAGGTTCTGCCAGCATCATTGTATAAGCAGGTCGTGGTAATCGGGCATTGTTCCGTTGGTATCAGAAAGAATCATTAGATACCTTAATATCTGTGTTGTTTTTAATGATCAGGTCATGTAACATGACCAATAACAGAACAGAATAGCACAGTATGCTGCATGTGTAGATACTGTGAATATGCGTATACGTATGCGAATATTTGTGTGCATGCTGGTGTATATGCATATACTGTATGTGTGTATCTGTAAATATGGGTGTATGCATATGTATAAACACAAACACACACACATATATATGAGCTGTTAAGTCACAAGTAGACATGTGCGATTCGGTTCGGCCCAAATCGAAATTCGGACGAATTTGTTCGAATTCGGAGATTCGGATCGATTTGAATTTCCGAATTGCGGTAGTTCAGAATCTACCAAATAAATCTGAATCGATTCGAATTTATTCGGTAGATTCGGATGTATTCAGATGGCTGTGTATTACACTAGTATACTAGTGTAATACACAGCACATCCCACTTTACAGTGACCGAATTTCCGAAAATCCGAATCGATTCGAACCGAAACAAATTCAAACCGAATTTTTTTGAATCCGAATGAATCCGAAACAAATTCATTCGATTTCTTTCAAATCGATCCGAACTGAAATTCGAATCGGTCCGAATCGATCCGAACCGAATTTTTCGCGGCTGCACATGTCTAGTCACAAGACACTTTGAACAAAGTCTGTTCCTCAAGTTTCACTATGGATAAGCATTTTCACACTATAAAATGATTGTGTTGTGGGCGTCTCACCTGTGTCGACACAAAACCTTAAACATCAGTTTAAATTTTGGTTGTCAAATAGGGATGGCCGAATGTGTTGAAATTCACTTGGTAGAATGAATAGTCCTGTCGACATTCATTTTGGACAGTCAAATGTTGATAAGAATGAAAATCTATTAAAATTTGGTAATCACGTGTTATTTTCGGCTTTTGGAATTTTACTTTAGTTTTCAAACGTCCATAAATAGATCGAAAATCCACATTTGAAATTTTGAATGTAACATTTAGATTTAACAAATACTATTAAGAATTTAAATAGCTAGAGTTCTGGCCAATTGTTCCAAATTCCTTGAGCATTACTTTACATTATATTTCCTAGCTTATCTTATCATCACTGGGTGTTCCTATCATTAATGTTTAGCATTGCGTTACATGCCCACTTACATGAAACAAGAACCTATTGCAGAGCAGATGAAACAATTACAACCCCAGCATCTTTGGAAACAAGCTTGAAATTAGATATGTGCAATTCAGAACCGAATTAAAATACTGGCGAATTTTGCGAATAAATCCGAATTACTTCAGATTTATTCGGTAAATTCGGATGGCCATGGATTACACTAGTATTGTACAGTATATTAGGTTATATCACTCTGCTATGGGTTACACCTAATATACAGTACATAATACTAGTCTAATCCCACCTAACACTTACCGAATTTCCGAACCGAACCGAATCCAGCCGAATTTCTTCGAATCCGAAACGAATCCAAAACGAATCGATTCAAAATTTTCTGAATTCGAATCGATCTGAACCGAACTTCAAAAAATTCTTAATCGATCCAAACCGAACCGAATTTTTTCGCCATGCACATGTCTACTTGAAATACAGTTAATGTGAACATATATATGAGTAGAATATTTGCATGTCGGTTCTCCTATAGAAAAATATTCTCGCTGAATAGAACAAGAGACATCTCAGAGACCTCACAGAAATTAACAGGGGTGACTGGGGTGTAATTTGTAATTTTTCACTTCTTTTTTCTTTTTCTTTTTTTTAAACTACAGCCAAGCATGCGAAATTTATAAACACCCTCTATGAAGTATCTTGTATTGCGGTGTCTTGTTTTTTAATTATTTATTTTTTCATTTTTCTTTCATTTCTCTAAAAGTTTTCTTTTGTGCATATATTTGAACTGTTTATAGATGGTGTATTGTTTTTTACGTTTTAATTAGTTTATTTTATATGGTTTTGAAGACATTTTTGTGTGTCCTTGCAGTGATAGATTTGACAAGGGGGAAATAACACATTTTTTGAATTCCGGAGTTTTTAAAAGGACATTAAACCCAAAAATGTTCTTTCATGATTCAGATAGAGAATACAATTTTAAACAACGTTCCAATTTACTTATATTGTCTAGTTTGCTTAACTCTTTAGATATCTTTTGTTGAAAAAATAGCAGTGCACATGGGTGAGCCAATGACACAAGGCATCTATGTGCAGCCACCAATCAGCAGCTACTGAGCCTATCTAGATATGCTTTTCAGAAAAGTATATCAAGAGAATGAAGCAAATTAGATAATAGAAGTAAATTGGAATGTTGTTTCAAATTGTATTCTCTATTTAAATCGTGAAAGAAAAATGTTGGGTTTAATGTCCCTTTAACTTCTGATGTTGGTGCATTTTTTGTTGTTACCGTGAGGAATTTTTTTCTGAAATAACGATTCTTATCCAGCACAAGGGTAGCAGTTTTATCTGCAAATCTAACTAGACCAAGTATTATATTTGTATAAATCTGT
The DNA here is from genome assembly GCF_027579735.1 of Bombina bombina. Taxonomy (NCBI): domain Eukaryota; kingdom Metazoa; phylum Chordata; class Amphibia; order Anura; family Bombinatoridae; genus Bombina; species Bombina bombina. The sequence continues at coordinate 1,065,018,646 of NC_069504.1, read as the reverse complement.
CCTATAATAGATCCTTTATTCTTCATAATGGATTTTATATGGCTGCTGTACCATGCAGTTGTTATAATAGTATTATTGTTATAGCAAAGGAACAATCATCATATATACTTAAGTGGTACATGGGAAACCTTTTCAATGATAAAAGTAAAGCACCATGTTTATTTGTCCTGCTGACTTGGCCCCCTTTTTATTGTATTTTATTTGTCTACAGCCAAATCTGTACTCAGCAGTATTAACTCTTGACATTGTGTAGAGACAAGATGCAGAACAGTGATGCTTTTTTTTCTCTTTCTATGCTCGACACAAACTGTTAACTTCTTCCATTGCGGATGGGCATCGTGCAAAGCATTGTGGGAGACTATTCAGAGTCAGGGCTCATGCTGGCAATGCCGCAGGATGAGTGTAATGCAGTAGGACAGGCGTGAAAAGCAACCCATGGAGGCTCAGTGTGGGGGCTGAATTTCTCTTGTCTTGCTTCCTAAGAACTAGATGTGCATATTGGGTGATAGTTTCTAATAAAGTGCAAATCTGTCTTCAGCTCACTAACCAGTAGACGCCCCTGTCACTTCCAGAGTGGTGTAGTTTGACATGACCCAATTTATACCTAAAAAACTCTTTAACCTCTTGTGTTCCACATCTGTTAGTGTCCGGACTTTGAATAATTTTTCATGAGATACCACTAGACCTCAGTGTTACCATTAATACATTGGGTATATTTGCATATCTGCACTTCTCTGTGTGTGCTTGTTTGTGTTTACATTTTAAACAGAGAAAATCCAGGTTCTCTGGGTTTGTTTTATAGAACAATGGAATGTCTTGAAACTATGTTGGTCCTTTACAGATGATATTGCATCTTAAATATCCTAAAAAACAATAGGGTATATTCTATTTATTTGAAAAGCTTATCAAACAATTTATCTAGAAACATTCTCATAAACTTTAATAACAAATGTAGGGAAAGAAGTATGAAATGGCATATCTGTTTTCTGGGGTATTTATTGCAAAAATTAAAGGGACATAAAAGTGCAAAAGCAAAAATGCTTTTACGATTGCACAATTGCTTGTATATCTGGTAAGCCAATAGCAAGAAGCATATGTGTGTAGCCCCCAATCCTATTGCTGCTCTGGAAAAGATTGACTGAAGCCCAGCTGCCCCTCCTGCAGCTCCACCTTCTCTAGAAATGTCCCGGTTTCCAATGTCAAACCAGAATACCACCCACTCACTGCCCAGCCATATCCACCAAATGGCAAACAGTATAGAAAAAGGAGCGTCTGAAACAATTATCTGTAACAGACAAAAAGTCCCAAAGTAATGCTTAACTACATTAGTCCTTATCTAAACAAATCAGAATAGAGGGCGCCACATAGTGCAAATCATAAGGTAACTTTTGATATGGTGCAGAAATGACATAAGAATCCTACTCACAAGATGTAAAGCACAGATGTGCAGTACCAGCAGTCCGGAACTGCTCGTCGTCCGGTAGACCAATGGATAATGTCACAAAGGGGGATCCTCGTCTCACCAGGGAGAGTCCAGAGATACCACAGACAGGGGTCTGCACAGCAATGATCAGTCCCACAGATCCAGCAGCTTGAATGACGATTTAAACAGCTCCAAAATGGTAGATAAAACACCCAATAGGGTAAATGATAGGTCGGCAGCAGATGGAGGATAGGAGAAACTTTAAAAGTTTTATTAAAATAGTAAAAATAACAGCAACGCGTTTCTCAGTATAACACACTGTTTCATCAGGCTATGTTGTAAACAAAATTGGTTCAAAGTGGAACAAAAATGCCAACAAAAGTACTATACTCCAAAATAAGTCAAAGCAGAAGAACTCAAACCCAGATTTGCTTAACCCACAATAGTGTAGAAGTAAATACCACTGAAGTTTAGCGGGGTACAGTCTTTAACATACCGCCACACACCCACCAAATGCCTGTAAATTCATTCTTGTGGGTCATTGCACCATGTACAAAACAGCTGTGACTCTGACACATCTTTTACAAAGACTTTGCCTTTTAGAGCTTGATTTATCAATCCATGGCAAACAAGGGCATACACATTCGCCCCTGTCTGCCCCAAGCTCTCCTCTGGCGGGTAGCAATCCACTGCCGGAATTTAACATTGCAAGCGAGTGCTCCTTTGCTCTCGTGTGCAACCCTACCTGCGCAAAGCCAATCACGTGCGGGCAGGAGCTGTCAATCTTCCTGGTTGGACAAGACCGGGGAGATTACAGGGTAGGAAATTAGCTGTCTGATGATGGCTACTTGATAAATCCTGACTACAGGTTCTCTTGTGCGAACCTGCAGTCACAGGGAGGAGAAGGGCTTGATAAATCAAGCCTTTTAGTCACAAAAGGCATTGGGCAAATGTTGGTAGGTGAGCTGTAGGGTTTTTTGTGCTTACAAACTGCAGTATTTTTATAATAGTATAACACAGGATATCTGTCTAAGCTTTCTGACACAGGGAGGTTAGAGTATATGTGGCACACTGGCATTTTGTGAACTGTGCTACGGTGCAAGGGCTGGGGTCATCAAGGACTCTAGGCAGCACTGAGGCCTGATGTAGGTGTTGATGAAGAGTGTTGTGGGCCAAGAAGCTGCGGACGGGAAGTAGATTATGTCTCCCAACCTTTGTCAATCCTGTAGGATGTGTGTGTTCATTATATACACACATGTTAAACTGTTGAATATTAAACCCTTTTTTTCAGGTATTTGCAGACCTCGCAACTGTCCACAGTCGCTAATTCTGATCTCTGTTTCTCCATCTCTCTGAAACAGCCTTATGTCCCAATTTGCAGAATTTCCCTTAGCCCCACCCACAGACCAACTAGACACACCCACAGACTGCCCAGATATACTCATGAGCCCACCCACTATCCACCAGGACCCCCAATCCCTTCCAATATGGTCCCACCAAAAAATGTTGACTGCCCTCTCAACCACCTCTGGTTTTTAATACTTAGCCACAAATGTTGAGCAGGATTTATTTTTAACTGTGAGCTGCATGATTTATTTTTTATTTATTTGTATGTGGGCAACTTGAATGGAAATAATTCTGTTTGCTGTTAATAAGTGGTGAACTTTTCAAATCTCTTAAAGGGCCACTAAACCCAAAATCTTTCTTTCATGATTCAGATAGAGAATAGAAATTTAAATAACATTACAATTTACTTCCATTATTTATTTTGCTTCATTTTTTAAATATCCTTAGTTGAAGAAAAAGCAATGCACTTGGTGAGCCAATCACACGAGGCTTCTATGTGCAGCAACCAATCAGCAGCTAGTGAGCATATCTAGATATGCTTTTCATCAAAGAATATCAAGAGAATAAAACAAATTAGATAATATAAGTAAATTAGAAAGATGTTTAAAATTGCATTCTCTTTCTAAATCATAAAAGAAAAAATGTGGGTGGAATGTCCCTTTAACACTGAAAATTAATTAATCTTTATGAAATTTGGTATGTAGATAGATTTTACTGTCTATTATGTGTTTTTGTTTGAAGACAAAAGTGACCAGTGGTTGCTGAGATATAAAGGTTTGAAGTCCCTTATTTGAGCATACCCAGTACAAGCAAAAAGTCTGAGATATTGATCTGTAAATGTATGGTGCTGCATATCTGTCATGTGTGTGTGTGTATATATATATATATATGTGTGTGTGTGTGTGTATCTGAAGTGAGAAAGTGTCTGTAATCCTTGTGTTTCCTTTCCCTATCTTTATGTATTGTACTTGTATAGCACTGCAGAATCTGTTGGCGCATTGCAAATAGTGATAATAATTATGTGTGTAATTGTATTTTCCTATCTGTCTGCTTGTCTTTCTGTCTCTCTGTCTATCCACCATCTGTCTAGCTATCAGTTGTCTTTCTATCTGTCTGTCTATCTATCTGTCTGTGGGCCAGATGTTGTAAACATTGTCACAATACCGCTTTGTTATAAAGGACTGACATTGCAATTGTGATAAAAAAAATAAAAATATAGAGATGCACTCAGCTGAGACAGAACAAAAGTTAGAAAAACTTCCGTGTCTGTTCATTTTCAGTGCCACTCAGGGTGCATACTCTTTTAGCACACTATGCCCCTTCACAGAGAAAAAATATCCTGTAGCATATCAGTCTGACCCTGCCCAACAACAGTCCAGCACCAAAATACCAGGCAATTCTTCTCTGAACAAGAGAAACAACAACCCCAGACGATTGTTTCGGCCTTCTGTGGGCCTCATCAGTCGCATCTCTCTAAGGGCATGTGTGCAAGGAGTCCACGTCTGGTTTCCCCTTTTACTCTTAGGGAGACCCAAGAGCAATTTGAATAAATATAAAAAGAGAGAGATGCACTCAGATGAGACAGAACAAAGGCATAGTGTGCCAAAAGTGTATGCACCCTGAGTGGCACTGAAAATGAACAGGCACGGAAGTTTTTCCAGCTTTTGTTCTGTCTCAGCTGAGTGCATCTCTCTCTCTCTTTTGATATTTATGCAAATTGCTCTTGGGTCTCCCTAAGAGTAAAAGAGGAAACCAGACGTGGACTCCTTGCACACATGCCCTTAGAGAGATGCAACTGCATCTCACTGACAAGGCCCACAGAAGGCCGAAACTATCGTCTGGGGTTGTTGTTGTTTCTCTTGTTCAGAGAAGAATTGCCTGGTATTTCGGTGCTGAACTGTCATTGGGCAGGGTCAGACTGATATGCTACAGGATATTTTTTCTCTGTGAAGGGACATAGTGTGCTAAAAGAGTATGCACCCTGAGTGGCACTGAAAATGAACAAGCACGGAAGTTTTTCCAGCTTTTGTTCTGTCTCAGCTGAGTGCATCTCTCTCTCTCTTTTTATATTTATGCAAATTGCTCTTGGGTCTTGCTCTTGGGTTGATATGCTACAGGATATTTTTTCTCTGTGAAGGGGCATAGTGTGCTAAAAGAGTATGCACCCTGAGTGGCACTGAAAATTAACAGGCACGGAAGTTTTTCTAGCTTTTGTCCTGTCTCAGCTGAGTGCATCTCTCTCTCTTTTTATATTTATTGCAATTGAGATTGCCAGATACATTTTCTAAATGGATAAAATTGCTTGTTAAAGGGACAGTCTACACCAAAATGTTTCTTATTTAAAAAGATAGATAATCCCTTTATTACCCATTCCCCTGTTTTTGCATAACCAACACGGTTATATTAATATACGTTTTACCTCTGTGATTACCTTGTATCTAAGCCTCTGCAGACAGCCTCCTTATTTAAGTGCCTTTGACAGACATGCAGTGTAGTCAATCAGTGAAGACTCCTAAATAACTTCACGGGAGTGAGCACAATGTTATCTATATGACACATGTGAACTAGCACAGTCTAACTGTGAAAAACTTTCAAAATGCTCTGAGCTAGGAAGCGGTTTTCAACGGTTTAGAAATCAGTTTGAGCCTAGCTAGGTTTAGCTTTTCAAAAATACCACCAAGGGAACAAAGCAAATTTGGTGATAAAAGTAAATAGGAAAGTTGTTTAAAATTGCATGCCCTATCTGAATCATGAAAGTTTAGTTTTGACTTTACTGTCCCTTTAAAGTCAGAGGCATTTTACTACACTTCACTGTGGGAGCACTGGGAGGTGAGGGTTCTCTTTGGCTTGTGGAATGTTAAAGGGACATTAAACACTTTGAGATGGTAATTTAAAATGATAAATTGTATCTATAAAAAAAGCCTGCAATACACTTTCATTATTTATTTTGTCCCCTTTTCCTGTAATTCTATCCTGAAATTGTTAATTCAGTTCCTGTTAGAAATGGAAGTGCGGAACACAGTTATATTCCACACAGTCTTGTTGCACACTCTAGTGACCTATTTATAACTGTCCCTAATTGGGCCACAGCAGAGCAAGTAACCTAAGTTACAACATAGCAGCTCCCATTGTTTTACTGACACTTTGGGGCTGATTTATCAAATTCTGGCGGGCATGATAAGCTGTAGCGTATCTCGTCCGCCAGACATCACTAAACACCAACAGCATACGCTGTCGGCATTTAACATTGCACAAGCAGTTCTAGTGAACTGCTTGTGCAATGCCACCCCCAGCAGATGGCCAAGCAAGGGGTGTCAATCAACTCGATTGCATAGGATAAGACCGCTGCTTCATAACTGCTGTTTCCGGTGAGCCTGAAGGCTTGCGCGGAAACTGGGGCATTAGGGGCCATTCGGACCTTGATAAATAGGCCCCTAAACCTTTACACTTATTTTGTCAATATTTAAACTAAAGAAACTTTTAATAATACATCTAGATGTTATTCTCAGACTAATCTTTTCATTGAATGCATCATTCTATTTTAGCATTTGTTTAGTGTTTAATGTCCCTTTAAAAGCAGTATTGCCATCTACAGCAAAGGTTTAATGTAATTGATGCCTTTAGACCGTATTGAATGATTTGTGAACCGAAACAGAACCTGTTTTGTACAATACAATAGGGAAACTTGTACATTAATAATAAACCTATATGAGCGAGGGATTGTGGGTATATTGTACATGTGTATACAGTATGCTATATATGCTGTATGTATAATACTGTAACATTATATATTATGTATTTAATAAAGTTTGTTATCAAAAGAAGCATATGTTTAACTTTTGACGTTCTTTTCCTGTTGGGAACAAGTTTTAGTGTTTGGGATATTAATATGCAGTAGAAGACAGCAGACATAAAAGAAGCTTTTTAACATTGTATTTGTATAGCTGCTACAAGTTTACAATGAGCTGAACGTGTTTAGTTTTAATATCATAATCTCACTGTACCAAACATTTAATTTAATATAGTACAGTGTGAACTTACTTTAGTTAACGTCTAATATTGCCATTGCACTGTACTAAACATGTTTTATATTAATAATACATTTGGAACATTGCAATCACAATATTAGGGGGTCAATTTATCATATGCCGGACGCGCTGTTGCAAATCATGTCCGCCCGACATCGCTAAATGCCAACAGCATACACTGTCGGCATTTAACATTGCACAAGCATTTCTTGTGAAATGCTTGTGCAATGCCGCCCCCTGCACATTCGCAGCCAATCGGCCGCTAGCAGGGGGTGTCAATCATCCCGATCGTATCGGGATGATGTCAGTCCGCCACCTAAAAGGTGGCGGACAAGTTAAGAAGCAGCGGTCTTATGACCGCTGCTTCTTAACTTAAAGGGACACTAAACCCAAATGTTTTCTTTCATGATTCATATAGAACATGCAATTTTAAGCAACGTTCTTATTTACTCCTGTTATCATTTTTTCTTCGTTCTCTTGGTATCTGTCATGAGATGCAGGACATATGCAGGACACAGCAATGATGGTACAACTCTATTTTATTGCAGAGCATAACAATACACATCTAGTCAGGTTGATTGTACTAAACTAACTGCGACACAGACACCGGACCTAAGCCCCGCCCACAAACTAGTGACATCACATCCTGCTCTCATCACATCTTCCCCTTTTTCAAAGGCAAAGCATACATTTGCATATAATAAATAACAAGGTACACCAACAGGGTATACAACAACATTTTTGTTTTTGAACATTATAAAAACAGATAGATTAGAAAACATGAACAAATAAATTACATCCTGACTTGGACATCGGGGTAGACTACCCTAGTCCACAGTGACCATGGGATTATTCTGCCCATACTTCCGGTCACTGTTCTAGCTAAAGTCAGTCCCTGTATCGGGCCGGAAGTTTCACCACTCTTCCGCTTGATGTAACTTTGCATGAACTGTCCTCTGATACAGAAGATGGTGAACAAGAGTCTACTGGAGGCAAAGATATATCCCCGCTGTGATCTTGCTGAGGGGAAGGCACCTCTCTTAGAACAGGGGATCCCACCGGCGGTGGTACTGAGGTATCCGGTTCCAGACTCTCAGGTACAGGCTGAAGATGTCTTCGGTTACGGCGTGTAACCGTCCCTCCCTCTGTAAGGACTGTGTAAGACCTTGGTTCTGGAGAGCGGCCCACTACCGTAGCAGGCGTCTTCCATTTCTTCTCATCATCCAGTTTAATTCTGACACTTTGGCCCGCTTTCAGTTCCTGTAAAGGCCTGACAGAATGTCTCCTGTCGTAGAAGAAACGATAACCCTTTTTGGCCTCTTCATCCCTCCTAAGGACTTCGTCCCGAGGAACAGGGCCAGGCGGCTTGAAGACACCCACTGAGGGTAAAGTGGTGCGAATCTGGCGTCCTATCATCAGCTGTGCCGGGCTAAACCCGGTGGCTTGAATGGGCGTCGCCCTGTATGACAAGAGGGCTAGGTACGGCTCAGATTGCTTTAGAATGAATTTTGTTGTTTGAACTGCCCTTTCAGCCATTCCGTTGGCCTGCGGATAATGTGGACTTGACGTGGAATGTACAAAATCATATTCCCTGCTGAAAGCACTGAACTCTGTAGAAGCAAACTGCATACCATTATCACTCACCAGCTCCATTGGAATGCCCCAGCGGGCGAACAAGCTCTTCAGGCGAATGATAACGGCCTGACTTGTGATATCATTCAGGGGTGCAATTTCCAAATACCTGGAATAGTAGTCGATCACAACAAGAAACTTTTTGCCGTGCAGTTCACACAAATCAGCAGCTATTTTCTGGCACGGCCCCGCAGGCAGCGGAGTAGACATCAAGGGCTCCCTTCTCTGAGTAGGCCGGCGTTCCCGGCAAAAGGCACATTTAGACACGTGATTTGCAATGTCGGAGCTGATCCCAGGCCACCACACAGCTGTAGCTGCCCTTTCTCTGCACTTTGTAATGCCTAAGTGGCCATCGTGAATCCTGTTTAACATCTCTTTCCTCATGCTGACAGGAATTACAATGCGGTCTTGGAACAGCACCAACCCATCCAGCTCCGTGAGCTGTGACCTCTCTGGCTGGTAAGCATTTAAAGACATCCAGGCTGCCAGGCTCTCGGGCCAGCCTTCTTTTATGTACCGTATAACTTCTTGCAGATCTGTGTCCAAATATGTCTCTTTCTTTATCTCTTCCAGTTTCCTTGAAGAAATGGACTTAGAGGCCAGAACTGAATCAACATACACTTTCACATCCGATTCCGTGGAGGATTCTTCTGCAGCAGCCAGCGGGAGCCTGGATAGTGTATCTGCCACAACCAGTTGTTTCCCCGGCACATGCACTGCCTGAACATTGAACCTGAGCAGTCTCATTAAGTCTCTGGCACCTCAAAGGTGTTTTGTCAATGTCATAAGAATTGATTAGAGGGACTAGCGGTTTGTGGTCAGTTTCCAGACTAAATTTCTCCAAACCCACTAGATAACGCTGAAAGCGCTCACAGGCCCAAACTGCAGCCAGGCACTCTTTCTCAATTTGGGCGTATTTTGACTCCGCAGCCGTCAGTGTGCGGGAACAGTAGGCGATAGGCTGTAGTTTGTTGTCATTCAGCTGCAGGAGTGCAGCCCCCAACCCATAACTGCTTGCATCGGCACTAACCACAGTCTTTTTTGAAGGGTCGTAGAACCCCAGCACTGGGGCAGACCCCAGCAGGGACTTGGCATGCAGAAAAGCTTTTTCTTGTGAAGGTCCCCAGACCCAGGCAACGTCTTTCTTAAGCAACTCTGTGACAGGGTGTAAAACTGTTGATAAATCTGGAAGAAACTTGCCCACGTAGTTTACAAGGCCCAATATCTGTCTCAGCTCATGTACATCCGAAGGGCTTTTCATCTGTTCAATAGCACAAATTTTCCCGGGGTCTGGCTTGATGCCATCCCCGTTGATGATATGCCCAAAGTAGCATAATTCAGTTTTCCTAAAATGACATTTTTCTTTATTCAGCTTCAGCCCAGACTCTTTGATAGCCTGTAGCACACAACTTAAACGCTGATCATGCTCCTCCACTGTAGACCCATACACTAGAATGTCGTCCATGACGACCGCTGTGCCCACGTGGTCAATCAGGAGAGAACTCATTTCCCTTTGAAAGATTTCAGGAGCGGAGAATATCCCAAAGGGGAGTCTGCAGAAGCAGAACCGACCTACCGGTGTGATAAAGGTAGTCAGTTTGCGGCACTTTGGATCCAGGGGGATCTGCCAAAAGCCGCTAGAAGCGTCTAATGTGGAAAAGAACTTCGCCCCAGCCAACTTTGGAGCTATATCTTCTAATGTCGGCAGCACAAATCTCTCTCTCTTCACTGCTTCATTCAACCTTTTCAGGTCCACACAGATGCGCACCTTTCTGTTTTTCTTTGCAACTGGAACAATGGGGGCACACCAATCAGTCGCTTCAACAACCTCTTCAATAACCCCCATAGACTTCATGCGCATAAGCTCTTTCTCCACTTGAGGCATGAGCGGGAACGGGATTCTACGAGGGGTAGAAATACTGTATGGGACTGCGTCACTTTTAAGTGCTATACGGACAGGTTTGCAGTTCAGTAGGCCCAACTCGCCAAACATATCTTCGGAAATCTCATTCACTCTGGCCACGAGGCCCAAGTCACAGGCTGCTTTTCTGCTCAATAAACTGTTAACACAATGACCTCGGATCACATGCACCCACATGGTAAACTTCCTTTGCTTGTACTCACAGCTGGCAAGAAATTTCCCCACACAATCAATGCGGCCACCAGGACTATGGACATTTGTAGTAACCTTCGCCAGCTGGGGCTGTCGAGGCAGTTTCATAAATTCAGCAAAAGACATTACAGTGATATCTGCTCCTGTGTCAATCTTAAAATCAACTTTAGCTCCCATTACAGTAAAAGTAACTTTCCAATCTTCCTCTGAGCTTGTCCGTTCCACAACAGACCCCACAAAAGACACTTCCTGACCCTCTTGGTCACTGTCCACCTGCATCTCCTTAATGTATTCAGTTTTAACCCACCACTTCAAAATGGCCTATTCTGTTGCATTTTCTGCATCTTCTATCTCTGGCCGGGCATATAGCACTCTGATCATGAGCCCGGTAGCACCGTGTGCATCGCCCATGTTGCGCCCATCCACTTCTAGGCCTTTCCAGTACTTTAGATCTACCGCTCACACTGTGCCTTTCACTAGCAGTTTTCCTAGACTGTTGCACTTCATCCACAATACTCTCAGACCTCAGATCAGCACTTTGCTTTTTCACCAGTTCACTCTGGCGGGCCATCCTAATAGCCCCGTCTAACGTTAAATCAGGCTCTAACTGCAGCTTCAGGGAGACTTCAGCATCTGCAATTCCAATAACTATTCTGTCTCTGATTTGATCTTCTTTAGCAACACCAAACTCACGGAATTCAGCTAATTCATGCAGGCTGCGCACAAATGACTCCACAGATTCTCCCACACGCTGATTACGTTTGTGAAAACAAGCTCTCTCATGAATCACATTTCTTTTGGGCACAAAGTGGGCACTGAGTTTATCCATAACTATATCAAAGTTAAATTCTTCCCCTTCTTGGAAAATAAAAGCATTGAACACTGGCTCCACATCTTTCCCCATAGAGTATAAAAGAGAATTAACTTGTACTTCACCACTCTCCTTGTTCAGTTTGGAAGCAATCCTGAAGCGCTGAAACCGCTGACGCCATGTGGGCCAAGCTGCAGGCTGAGAGAAGTCAAAAGGCTCAGGTGGGGTAAACTTTGACATTGCAATCGATCAGGAACAGAAGCGCAGTCCAGAACTTCTGACACCATGTCATGAGATGCAGGACATATGCAGGACACAGCAATAAGGGTACAACTCTATTTTATTGCAGAGCATAACAATACACATCTAGTCAGGTTGATTGTACTAAACTAACTGCGACACAGACACCGGACCTAAGCCCCGCCCACAAACTAGTGACATCACATCCTGCTCTCATCACAGTATCTTTATTTAAAAAGCAAGAATGTGATGCATAGGAGCCGGACCATTTTTTGTTGAGAACCTGGGTTATGCTTGCTTTTTGGTGGGTAGATGTAAGCCTCCAATAAGCAAGCACTATCCATGGTGCTGAACCTAAAATGGGCTGGCTGCTAAGATTTACATCCTTATTTTAAAATAAAGATAGCAAGAGAATGAAGAAAAATTGATAATAGGAGTAAATTAGAAAGTTGCTTAAAATTTCATGCTTTGACTGAATCATGAAAGAAAAAATTTGGGTTCAGTGTCCCTTTAAATCTACCCCAAGAAGTTATTGTGAAGCTTAGTGTGAACTTGTAGCGTCAATACAAATACGTTAAAAAACTCTTCTTTTAAAAACACGTTTTACGAAGTGCAATTTAAAAAAACAAAACAGTATTGTAAAACAAAAAAGCTGCGACTACTGTCTTCTATGGGATATTTATATCTGGTAGACAAAATCTTGTCCCTAAAGACGAAAAAGAACACTTCAAAAGTTAAAAACACATTTATTTTAATAATGAAGTTACTTATAATACATAACATAATATTTTACTGCATAAAACAGATAAATAACACACCATGGGGTATATTTTCCAATGTGCGAGCTGATATGATACAACGTAGCGTATCATGTCCGCTGCACATTGCGGCACATCGATAAATACCGACGGCATACGCTGTCGGCATTTATCATTGCACCAGCAGTTCTTGTGAACTGCTGGTGCAATGCCGCCCCCTGCAGATTCGCGGGTGTCAATCAAACTGATTGTATTCAATCGGATTGGTTTCTGTCCGCTGCCTCCGAGCAGGTGGACAAGTTATGGAGCAGCGCTCTTTAGACCGCTGCTTCATAACTTCTTGATTACTTCTGTTTCCGGCGAGCCTGAAGGTTCACCGGAAATAAGGGGCCTCAAGCGCTATACGGAGCTTGATAAATATGCCTCCATACACGCATGTACAATATCCCCACAATACCCGGATCAAATAGGTTTATTACTAAGGTTATTTTCATTTACAACAGCGAAAATATAGGCGTTTCATGAGCATCCCATGGGAATAACCTGTATAACAACGAGGAAACATTGCTGGGAATTTCTAATATTCTAACATTATCTGCCAGCTTAGGTGAACCTTTTCACACGTTCCTGTCAATCGGTTCAGTGATAAGTTCAGCAATTGTAAGAAATCTACTGCATGCGCTGTGAAACTTAGTTTGCATAAAGATTATGGGGCCGATTTAACGTGCTGCGAATGCAGCTTTTTCCGCGCGAGCCTTCATGCGCACCGTAAACATAAGTTAAAAAGCAGCGGTCTTAACTCATCCGCCACCTCTGAGGTGGCATACAGCAATCATCCCGGTCAGATACGATCGGGATGATTGACACCCTGGATGGTTGACACCCTGCTAGTGGCCAATTGTCCGCGATTGTGCAGGGGGCGGCATTGCACAAGCATTTCCCCAGAAATGCTTGTGCAATGTTAAATGCTGACAGCGTATGCTGTCGGCATTTAGTGATGTCCGCCCGACAGTTAATAAATCTAACCCTATATGTTTAGTAAATATGTTTTTATAAGATGCCCCTCCACACTGCGGAGTTCCACATTAACTGACTATGTGCTTGGATTGTGCAAAAGGCAGTGAGCCTTATACTGTAGTTTCCTATGGTAGGCGCGCATTTCTACTCTTCTCTACAGAAAGAGTCAGCTAACTTTTTAATAACAGACTAGTGAGACTGAAATAAGCAATTCTCGCAGCCCTGTCGATCTTTAGAACATCAGGCAGTGTGTCTTCCTGAATATTTAATATTAATATAGATTTCACTGAGCATAAGCTTTTTACTTAAAGGGACAGTTCACCCAAAAATGTTCTACCTTTTAAATTATTCCCAATGATCCATTTTGCCTGCTAGACTGTATTAAATTGTTTACAAGTAGCTCCTTTAACCTTATTTTGGCATTTAAAATAGCTGATTTAGCCTGTGGTATCCCCACCTATACTGAAAGTTTCTATACTGGAGTCTAGGCTATTGATAAGTCTATGTAAACACAGTCAACAGAAGAAATTACACTCCCGGTGGGGTGCATGGTAGTTAAAGGAATAGGAAAGTCAAAATTAAACTTGCATGATTCATATATAATATGTAATTTGAAGACACTTTTAAATTCACTTCTATTTTCAAATTTGCTTCGTTCTCTTGGTATCCCTTGTTGAAAACGAATATGCACATATCCTACACTAATGGGAGTTGCTGCTAATTGGTGCCTGCACACATGTGTCTCTTGTGATTGGCTAACTAGATGTATTTAGATAGCGGCCAGTAATGCAATGCTGTTCCTTCAGCAAATTCTAACAAGAGAATGAAGCACATTTGATAATAGAAGTAATTTGGAAAGTTGTTTAAAATTGTATATTCTATCCAAATACTAAAGAAAATGTGGGGGTTTCCTGTCCCTTTAAGTAATAAAATGATCATTTTCCATATCTGTTTTTTACAATACAATAGGGAAACTTGTACATTAATAATAAACCTATATGAGCGGGGGGTTGTGGGTATATTGTACATGTGTATAAAGTATGCTATATATACTGTATGTATAATACTGTAAAATTATATATTATGTATTTAAGTAAGTTTGTTATCAAAAGAAGCATATGTTTAACTTTTGACGTTCTTTTCCTGAACAAGTTTTAGTGTTTGGGATATTAATATGCAGTAGAAGACAGCAGACATAGAAGAAGCTTTTTAACACTGTATTTGTATAGCTGCTACAAGTTTACAATGAGCTGAACGTGTTTAGTTTTAATATCACAATCTCACTGTACCAAACATTTAATTTAAATATAGTACAGTGTGAACTTACTTTAGTTAACGTCTAATATTGCCATCGCACTGTACTAAACATTTTCTTTATTAATAATTATTATAATTAATAATACATTTGGAACATTGCAATCACAATATTAGGGGGTCAATTTATCATATGCCGGACACGCTGTAGCCCGACATCGCTAAATGCCGACAGCATACCCAGTGGCGTCACTAGGGTTGGTGTCACCCCCCCCCAGAAAGCAGACACACACAAAAACACAGGCACACACACATACAAACACTTAGACACACTTAAAAACATACTCAGATGCACACACAAACACTCGGAAACACACTCAGACACACACACAAAAACACACACAAAAACACTGAGACACACAAAAACTCAGACACACACATACAAAATATGTAAACTGCACTGCATTAATTATAAAGCTCATGCCTAGAGCTGCTCCCTGGCTCAGCAGAGCATCAAATGAAAGATAAACAGAGCACTCTAAAATAAATCACTGAAGAAAAGGTTTAGGCACGCAAACTATGAAAATTCTGCTCTCTGACTCTGTTCCAAGTCTGTCAGTGTACAGCCCCGGGCCGCGCGCCTACCGCTTCTTATGGCCAATCACCTCTGCACTCTGCCCACCCCCAGACTGCCGCCCGCCCTCCTACCTCTTCAGTGTGCACTTAGTGTACCGTAACCGTAAAGGTCTGGTGGGCATCATATGTGGCTCCTTCACTTTAGAGACAGTGTCAAACAGTCATGCGGTCAGGTGCCAGGCATCCCCTCACGATTTCCCAGTTCCCGTTTAGAGAGACAGCACAGCAGTGAGTGACTCCACTGCTCCACACGTCACTGAGCAGTGAGCACAGATAGGCAGGCAGGTTTAGGCTAGCAGCGCAACTTTGCAAGCCCCACGGCATGCCCACAACATTCATAGAGAAATTGGGCAGGGGAGAAGCAAAGTACAAACAAGCAAAAGCAGCCGGGAAAACTATTTGTTGAAATTGCAGCACTGGCTCAAGGGGCAAAAAAATTGTGTGTCTACAACTTCCCCAGTCCCACTAATGTTCACAAATGCCAGCCCCTCTAATAAAAAAAATCTATTCTTCTCAACATTGTATTTCTTTTAATTTCAATAAAATTAATTAAAAAAAAAAAAAATTTTTTTTTTGGTGTCACCCCCTGGAGGGTGTCACCCAGGTGCGGCCCGCACCCCCCACCCCCCCTAATGACGCCACTGAGCATACCCTGTCGGCATTTAACATTGCACAAGCATTTCTTGTGAAATGCTTGTGCAATGCCGCCCCCTGCACATTCGCAGCCAACCAGCCGTTCTCTCTAAGTATTGAGCTTTGGTTTTCCAGACAAATATAAGATAAGTCTGTGTACACACAGTGGTAACATAATGAGCACTGATGTTACCTGCAAGCTCAACCCATTGTAATAGGCTGTGGTTTCAAAGCACAAAACCAGCTACTTCATATACACAAATAAACCTGAAAATGCAATTTCTCATACATTTTATACTCTGCAGCTGGTATAACAAGTCATTGAAAATACATTCATATAAAACAATTTTACAGTGTACTGTCCCTTTAAAGTGATGGTAAAACGTATAAACTTGTGCTTAGGGGATTGTTAATCAAAGAAAAGGCATACTACAAGAAAAAGGCAGATGTGCAGCAATTGAAACTCCAACAGGAAATTCTCCTTTTGGAAAGAGAACACAAACAGACTAATTCACAACTTATATTGCATACCTTACAACAGAAAAAAGCAGAATTACACACTATGCTAAATGATAACTCGGTTAAGGCAGCCCAAAGACTTAAAGCCAACTACTTTATATATGCAAACAAGCCGGATAAATATTTAGCAAAGAAAACTAGAGATTCATATCAATCAGTAACTATCCCGAATATACAAACTGCTACGGGACGTATTACATCACACCTGCAAGAAATTGTAGATACTTTTGCAGAATACTATACATATCTATATGATGGAAAAAAGGTTTAACTTAATGACAACACACGGGCTGCTCTTGAGAACTTCCTAGATCTAGCTAGTTTGTCACACTTGACTACAGAACAACAAGATCAATTAAATGCCAATATAACACAGGCTGAGGTGGTAGTGGCTATAAAGGAGCTCAAACCAGGGAAGGCCCCGGGACCCAATGGATTCCCGGGAGAATATTATAGACTTTTCAGACAAATACTGATTCCCCATATTGTCAAATTTGCTAATTATATTTTAGATGGACAACCTATACCTGAAGATCTTTTGCAGGCCAAAATAATTGTTATCCCAAAGAAGGGTAGAAATGCTACATTATGTTCTAGTTACAGGCCCATATCCCTAATAAACCAAGATCTGAAAATTGTGACTAAAATGCTTGCCAATCGTTTGAAACATATACTTCCCTTTCTTATACACCCTGACCAGGTTGGCTTTATTAAAAATAGGGAAGCGCCAGATAATATTAGGCGAATGGCCACAATCCTTGATTACTTACACTACAAGCGAACGCCTTCTCTGATCCTCTCTCTGGATGCGGAGAAGGCATTCGATAGGATAGATTGGACATACATGAATACGGTACTAACAAAGATGGGATTCAATGGGTCATTTATGAAGGCATTGGGATGCTTATATTCAAATCCTACAGCACACATAAGAGCGATTGGGCATCAATTGAGAGTCTTTAACATACGTAATGGCACCAGACAGGGTTGCCCACTGTCACCCCTCCTTTTTGCAATCTGTATTGAGCCACTAGCCGCAAATATACGAAACTCCCCAAATATCACTGGACTACAGATACAACACATGCACCATAAGATAGCTTTATTTGCAGACGACGTGGTGTTGACAGTAACTAAACCGCTCATTTCACTTCCCAATATATACAAGACCTTACAACAATTTTCTGATATTTCAGGGTACAAAATAAATATAGCTAAATGTGAAGCGCTATCATTAGGCTTACCAAAACACACTATCAAATTGATAGAAATGAATTTCGATTTTAAATGGGTGAAAGGTGATATAAAATACTTAGGGGTTAGATTGACGAAACAATCTACCCAATTATACAAAGCTAACTATTTACTCTTGTTTAAGTTAATAAGATCTGACTTACTGAAGTGGAAGAAGCATAACTTCTGGTATGGCAGATTATCATCGATCAAGATGAATATACTCCCGAGGATTCTGTATTTGTTCCGAGCCCTACCTGTTAATATAGATAAAACAGACCTGAGGACTCTGCAGATGGATCTTCATAGATACTTTAGAGGCTCTAGACACACAAGGATTCCTCAGGACACACTTACAAGACATAGACAATTAGGTCGAGTGGGATTTCCTAATATGATGGATTACTATTCGGCAGCTAGGTTAGCCCAAAACTCGCTACTAGGGAGAAAACAGGAAGATGTATTATGGCCCCAATTAGAGGCTATTGTTGGAGGTTACGGGGATCCTGAAGATATCATGTGGGATAGTGACAATCAGAAACATAATAAGGGCTATCAGAATCCAATAACTAAGATGGCAGTTAAGCATCTAGATGTAGCAAACAGAAAGGGCTTGATCCTACCTACTAACTCGTTAATAAGACCTCTAAGATACATTTTTTGTCAAAGGAGTCAAGACGATTGATAGATAAATGGGCACATAAAGACTTATATCGAAAAGCTGACTTTCTGGATAATAGGAAAATAATGACCTTCAACCAGTTGCAGAGCAAACTTGAGCCTATCCGATTACCATGGTTTTTATACCTACAAATAGCCTCAGCTATTAATGCATACATCAGGACTGAGACAGATCACAAGACTAAAACCATCTTTGAAAAACTATGCAGCACGACACATAGACAGAAACAAGCAGTTTCACATTTGTACTTCCATATACAGGAGGCGAACACAAATTCAAAATCTACCGCTATACTTCAATGGGAAGCTGATGTTGGTAAGACATTAGATTTGACAACCTGGAATCAAATATTTCTAGACTCTACTAAAGGCTTACTAGGGGCAGATTTAAGAGAAAACAACATCAAGACGATGTTTCGCTGGTATTTAACCCCTTTAAAGACAGCACATATGGTTAAGGGAGGTACCAGGCAATTCTACAGAGGTTGTGCACAGCTAGGCACTTATTTTCATATGTGGTGGGAGTGTCCTGGGGTACAGAAGGTGTGGCTTGAACTTTCTAAGATGGTCACCACAATACTGGATGAACAAGTATTGTTAACACCTATGCAGGGGTTACTGAACAAGGGAGACCCGAGATTCAATAAGTATATAAACAAATTTATTAGAATTGTGTGCACAGTGACTCGTATCTCTATAGCAAAATATTGGAAACTGGGAGTACCAGAGAGGAGGGAGGTTTTGGGAAAAATTAGGAACATGTTTGCTATGTGTGAAACAGCTCCTTATCTTCAAGATGCGGTGGAATCTTTCAATAAGATTTGGTTTTATTGGATGTTAAATGAAAAAAAAGCTTATAAGATAGGTTAAAGCACAGACTGGAGAGAGAGGGTAGATTTGGTGCAGGTGTAAATGGATAAGGTATGAGGGCGAGCTCAGTGGACAATTAATGAATAGAGAGATATTATGAGTTATTTACTGGAAAACTATTAGGAGGCGTACAGTGGAATGGTTTATTGGTTATATTTGTTTTATATGTTACTTATTGTATATTTTTTAGAAATGGAACACTTAAAAATAGATTCTTGCCCCTGTGAGGGCTTTCACTTGAAATACACAAGGTTAATATGTTAAAGGAATTGTTTATATGGAGAGATATAACTTGTTTGCAATACTGTCTTTCAAATGGAATTATTTGTGTATTGAGAAGACTGTTCAATAAAAAAAACATTTCAATCTAAAGTGATGGTAAATCCTAGTCTTTCAAAAACGCTAGGATTTACCAGCACTAAAACATAAAGGTTACCTTCATTCACAAGTTTAAAAAAAAAAACTGTGTAGAAGGTACCTTTTTTATTTTGCCGCAAATTCACTGCTAACCTAAGCAGCTCCGGCCTCCCACTGCAAAAGTCCTTTTTTTTTTTCTCAATAAAGTGACAGTTCCATCTCTTAACCAAAAGCCGTGCTAGCATACAAAACGGTGCCATATGACTAGCCAAGGTTATTG
The DNA here is from genome assembly GCF_027579735.1 of Bombina bombina. Lineage (NCBI taxonomy): Eukaryota > Metazoa > Chordata > Amphibia > Anura > Bombinatoridae > Bombina > Bombina bombina. The sequence continues at coordinate 1,064,998,814 of NC_069504.1, read as the reverse complement.
GCAGAAACGGTAAAGCAGCAGAAAAATAAAGGTACCTTCTACACAGTTTTTTTTAAAACTCGTGAATGAAAATCACCTTTGTTTTTCATGACGGTAAATCCTAGCTTTTTTGAAATGCTAGGATTTACAATAACTTCAATTAGAGCAGTGATTTTTAACCTTTTTTTTGCCGTGGCACACTTTTTTACATTAAAAAATCCTGTGGCACACCACCATCCCAAAATTTAAAAAAAATCACACATTGTAGCCTAATACAGCATATATATATACACACAAACACACACATACTGTATGTATTGTGCTGTTATGCCATGCCTCCTAGAAACTACCCCTGCACTGGGAGTAAAAAACAAGCAAAGTTTAAAAAATATGTCACACTGTTGTCAGTCTGCCGTGGCACACCTGAGGATCTCTTACGGCACACTGGTTGAAAAACACTGAATTAGAGTATAGCTTTAAGCTCTAACACCCTGGTTTCTGCATGGAACACACTTGTGCGCATGCATACATACATAAATACACACACATACACACAAACACATACACACACATATACAGACACACGCACAAAATCATACACATACATACACTCACAAACACAGACACACATACATACCCACACACATACACACACATACATATGATACATATTACACATACACGCACATTCACCCACATGCACCCACACACACATACATACACATGCGCAAACGCACACACATACATACACACACATATACAGACACATACACACAAACACATACATGCACACACAAACACATACACACACATATACAGACACATACACACAAACACATACATGCACACACAAACACATACACACACATATACAGACACATACACACAAACACATACACACACATATACAGACACATACACACAAACACATACACACACATATACAGACACATACACACAAACACATACACACACATATACAGACACATACACACAAACACATACACACACATATACAGACACATACACACAAACACATACATGCACACACAAACACATACAGACACATACACACAAACACATACATGCACACACAAACACATACACACACATATACAGACACACGCACACAATCATACACATACATACACTCACAAACACACACACACATACATACCCACACACATACACACACATACATATGATACATATTACACATACACGCACATTCACCCACATGCACCCACACACACACACATACATACACATGCGCAAACACACACACACACGCACACACATACATACACACACAAATACATACACATATATTCATGCACACACATACATATACACACAAATACATACACATGCATTCATGCATACACACACACACATATTCATACATACACACACACACATATATATTCATACATACATTCATACATACACATATTCTTACATACACATACATTCATGCATACACACACACATATTCATTCATACATACACACACACACACACATATTCATACATACACACACATATATTCATACATACACACACACACACACATATTCATACATACACACATATATATTCATACATACACACACACACACACACACACTCATACATACACATACATTCATACACACACACACACATATTCATACATACACACACATATATTCATACATACACACACACACACATATATTCATACATACACACACACACACACACACACACACTCATACATACACATACATTCATACATACACACACATATTCATATATACACACACACACATTCATACATACACACACACATATTCATACATACACATACATTCATGCATACACACACACACACACAGATACATTCATACATACACACACACATATTCATACATACACATACATTCATGCATACACACACACACACACAGATACATTCATACATACACACACACATATTCATACATACACATACATTCATGCACACACACACACACACACACATATATTCATACACACACACACACATATATTCATACACACACACACACATATATTCATACACACACACACACACATATTCATACATACACATACATTCATACATACACATACACACAATTGTTTTTTTTTAACATCTTGATTTGTATGAGATAACTGTTAATCAGTTTGTTTTACTAAGATGGAGCTAGTCAATTGCTTTGAATAAAATAATTTGTATGACCTATCTGTTATCCATTGCTTGTGCTATGTCTTTTCCCTGCAGGTACTCAGTGTCTGCATTCTCACAGCTGGAGAGAGTGGGAATAAAGCATCCGAAACCTCTGCCACTCATTGGAAATGTGCTGCTGTTCAAGGAGGTAAAATCTCTGCAATCTCTGCACCTGTGATGTATTGCTGCTAACACAAACAGGAACTGATATATGTTTCAGAAAGATGTTGTGCAAAATGCATCTGCTCGTCCGCTCTTGCACTTTTTGTAGCTGTAATCATTTTTATTATAAATCAATATTTACTCTTACACTGTGCTAGTCCATTTCAATTGTCTCTATAACAATAACTATAATGCTGAAAAAGAAACAGGTTTTCTTGAAGCAACTTCTTTTTAATGAACAGAGAACATGTAAAAATAGCACAGTACTAGTAGCAGTAAATTGCTTTCAGAGGGACATGAAACCATATTTGTTCTCTTTCATGCTACAGATCATAAATTTCCATTTTTTTTCCATTATATTTTCTTCATTCTCTTGGTATCCATTGTTGATGGAGCAACAATGCACTAATAGGAGCTAGCTGAACACATCAGGTGAGCCATTGACAAGAGGCATTTATGTACAGTCACCCATCAGCAACTGTCTTCCATTAGTGCACTGCTGCTCATAAGCCTACTAAGGTGTGCTTTTCGACAAAGGATAGAAATTAAACAAAGAGAATGATATAATAGAAGTAAATTGGAAAGGTGTTTAAAATTCTATGCTCTGTCTGAATCATGGAGAAAAATTGGGTTGCATGTCTCTTTAAAGGGACGTTCCAGACAAAATTTAAATGCACATAGATGAATTACATCTTTGAATAGAAACATATTTGCAATATACATCTAAAGTTATCACCAACTCTTCAGCTCAAGCGACCTCTTAGTTATTTGTGTTCCCTGCTCACCAGGAGAACTATGGGGCTTTTCCTTATCTGCAAGTGAGCAATAGATCCTTGGGGATCAGTTGTGCACAAATATCAAAACAAACACATTTCTTGTTATTTTTATTAAATGAAACCACTTTATTGTAACGTTGAATTGTTGCTCTTTTATATGATTTATATTTTGTTTTTGCAATGAATATGTGTATTTGCTGATCACTGTGGGCTAGATGACAAGTGGAGTGCTAAATTATAGGAGCCTATGGAAGCGCGCTGTCGTGAACGCAATGCTTCCTAGCAATGTGCACGCAAGCTCGTGTTCACATTGCGATTAACTTGTAATACCAGCACACGATAATTATAATTATTACAAGGTGGAGCGCTAATATCACTTGCACGCTAGCGATATTTGGCGCTCCACTTGTAATCTGGCCCTGTGTGTTTGCACTTCAGACAAATACATAATGTAGTATTGTCATGCTGTGGTAAATAATATGACAACAGAATTATCGTTATTTCATTCCCAGGGATTTTTGAAGGGAGACAAGCACCTGTTGAAGACATATGGACCAATCTGTGGGTGAGGCCTTTTATTTTTTTATGTCACAGTTTGCATACAAAATAAATTCCTCTTTATTGACCTAATTTAATAAAACCTGTTTGTAAAAACTGATATCTCACGAAAGAAAACAAATTTGCTGCAACATCGTTACTTGAAAATCGCACAATTCATAAAGAGTTGACCTCATTGCTTGTGAAAAGACAGATAATATAAACAGGAGCCAGCCGGAGTTGAATTATAGTCAATATATCTACATCTTGTTACTGAAAACCGTTACATAGAAATAAAGGAAAAATAAAAATGAGGCAGTTTTGTTCGGAGACGTTACCATGAAACAAGACGCTTCACAGTCTTTATGAATTTAATATGTAGGTGACAAATGCTGATCACACCTATAGAATCCACCAGAACGCCAACAACCAGCGCAGGGAGACACCTACCGTTCTACTCAGTGTGACTACTTTGCTATATAACAACACAGACGTGAATATTTTACAAATACAAATGTACATAACGCATTGTGCATGCATGTTCCCTAAGTGTTGTGAATTTAATTATTGCTTTCCCACTTTGCTAGAGGTCTGTGTTTTTGGCTCCAGATATCATGTTTCGAACACCTCACACAACTATACATGTTAATCGCAGGAATGCCCACTAACTTAAAGGGACAGTTCACCCCAAAATTTTCTCCCCTTTAAATTGTTCCCAATGATTAATTTTACCTGCTGGAGTGTTTTAAATTGTTTACAAGTAGCTCCTTTACCCCTAGTTTTGCATTTGAAATAGCTGATTTAGCCTGTGGTATCCCAACCTATACTGAAAGTTTCTATACTGGAGTATATTCTATTGAATAGCCTAAGTAAACACAGCCAGCAGAAGAGATTACACTTTCAGTGGGGTGCAGGATAGTTAAGTAATAAAATGATAATTTTCCATTGTTCTCTCTAAGTATTGAGCTTTGGTTTTCTAGACAAATATAAGATAAGGAAGCAAGTGTGTGTACACAAAGTGATAACATAATGAGATCTAATATTACCTGAAGCTCAACCCATTGTAATAGGAAGTGGTTTAAAAGCACAAAACCAGCTACTTCATATACACAAATAAACCGAAAAATGCAATTTCTCATACATTTTATGCTCTGCAGCTGGTATAGCAAGTCATTGAAAATACATTCATATAAAAACAATTTTACAATGTACTGTCCCTTTAAAGGGACATTCCAGCAAAAACTGGAATCCACATGGATGTATTTCAGTTTAGAATATAAATATTTTTGTAATATACATGTATTTGCAAAAATGCTTATAATAAAAGCTATATGGGTTTTAAAAGTGTATTCAAATATGCACCGTGCACCAGCATTTTCAAATTAGCACTTACGCAGAGAGCCTACGGTGCTTGTACCATCTGTTAATGACTCAATTTGTTAGCTGCTGACATGAAACAAGCCCTACTGGTGCTCTGAGCAGCTGCAGTATTTAAAATGCTGGTGCACTGAGAATATCTATCATATGAATATTTCACATGCACGTGCAGACAAACATGTTCACACTAAAACAGTGATACGTTTTACTAGAAGCATTTTGCCAATTCATGTATATTGCAAATATGTTTCTATTAAAAATATTAATGCATCTATGCGCATTTAATGTCCCTTTAATGCTGAAAAAGATATAAGCAGTGATGTTCAATGAATTGTAAAGATGATCTCACATTTACAATGAGGCCCCTATACAACCTCACAAGCATCTATGAATGTAGGCCATGCAACTTTTTTATTTCTTGCATGTTTCAGATAGAGCACACAATTTTAAACTTTCTGGTTTACTTCTATTCTCAAAATAGCTTCAGTCTGTTGATTTTCTTTGTTGTAGGAGCAGCAATGCACTACTGGGAGCTAGCTGAACACTTTAGAGGAGCCACTGACAAGAGACATATGTGCAGCCACCGTTTTAACAGCTAGCTCCCAGTAGTGTGGAGCTGCTCCTGAGCCTACCTAGGTATGCTTTCCAACAAAGGATACAAAAGGAACAAAGCAAGCTAGATAATCGGAGTAAATTGGAAAGTGTACTGTCTCTAACAAAAAATAAAACTCCTCTGCAAGTATAATAATAAAATAACATATTTCTAGTTTCCTATATTCAGGCACAATGCTTTTTACACAGTCCTTCTGCTAGGTTTATTATTGCTAATCAGAAAATAACAAAAGAATATACGGTCTGTCCCAGGGAATCAGTAGTGCAGCTTGAGAGAATTATTTATTCTTTTGGTTAATCGCGGTCGCATGTGTTTGTTATAATAGGAGGGTCCTTTCCTGGCTTTATTCCCAATTTCTTTTGTGTTTCTTTTCTTTTGTGATTAGGCTACGTTTTTTCTCTTCCATTCATCTATTTGCTGGCACCTCAAGGCTCAGCACTGAAGATTTGTGTATTTTCCTTCCTGACTGTATCACGCGGACTCCCTCCTACGGTACTGCAGTCAACCATACAGCACATGCACCCTGCAGTCACAAGGTCCCTTTATTCAGCCACAGACTGCATAAAATACAAGCACTTTTATAACCAAGTTCGCTTTTTTTAAAATCACACACACTCTTTTGTTTCTAGTACAAAATTATTCATCTTAAAGGGACATGAAACCCAATTTTTTTTTCTTGATTTAGATAGAACATGCCATTTTAAACAACTTTCCAATTTACTTCTATTGTTTAATTTGCTTCATTCTCTTTGTTATATATGTATATCCTTTGTTGAAAGGCATATCTAAATATGCTCAGTAGCTGCTGATTGGTGGCTGCATATAGATGCCTTGTGTGATTGGCTAAATAATAAAGCAAATTAGATCATAGAAATAAATTGGAATGTTTAAAATTGCATTCTCTATCTCAATCATGAAAGAACCATTTGGGGTTTCATGTCTCTTTAAAGGGACATGAAACACAAAATTTTTCTTTTATGATTCAGATAGAGAATACAATTTTACACACCTTTCCAATTTACTTCTATTATTTATTTTGCTTCCTTCTCTTGTTATCCTTTGCTGAAAGGGTAATCTAGGTAAGCTCAGGAGCAGCAAAGAACCTAGGTTCTAGCTGCTGATTGGTTGCTGCATATATATACCTATTTTCATTGGCTCACCCATGTGTTCAGTTAGAAACCAGTAGTGCATTGCTGCTCCTTCCACAAATGATACCAAGAGAATAAAACAAATTAGATCATAGAAGTAAATTAAAATGTTTAAAATTGTATTTTCTATCTGAAACATTAAAGAAAATGTTTGGGTTTCATGTCCCTTTAAGGTCACAAAGTATTTCTTTGTAGCTTTTACTTCCCAGATCATGTACCATTTCAGTTTCTAGTGATATACTGTTTTGAGCGTCTTCTACAGATCACGATATGAATAATCATTTTCACACTGTGGGCTAGATTACGAGTGGAGTGCTATTTTGCGCTCCAGCTCACATTAACTTTGCTAGATGGAGGCTTTTTGTGTGCGTTGGGTTGCGCTCATATTACGAATTGAAAGTAAAAAGTTTACACATGACCGTAACCCAACGTGCGTTGACGTACTCACCCATAGAGTTCAATGGAGCACAAAAACTGAAAAACCCCAACCACCCGTACTCGCACAGTAACCCACATTGCCATAAGCTACTTTATAAACCTCTAAACCGCCTCAATCCCCACTGCAAATTACCCCACTACACTATCAAACCCCTAAGTGCCACATAGCCCACCGGAATTAACTCCCTACTCTATTAAACCCCCTAACCCGCCACATAGCCCATCACAATTAACTCCCTACACTATTAACCCCCTAAACCGCCATATAGCCCACCGCAATGTATCTTCTAACAGCTAACCCCCCCAACACCCGTAAGCTAACACCCCCTAAGTAAAAAAAAAAATACAGGAAAAAAAAACTACCTGCGATGTGGGGATGTGGTGGTTTATCAGTTAATTATGCGGCAGGGTAGTTTGTGATGTGAGTGTTTTTTGGTTTAGGGGTTAATAGTATAATTTAGTGCAATTTTTTCCTCCAGCCAAACTCTTTACGCAAACTTTCAAGTCGTGTAAAAAGTTTGAGCGTAAAATGCGATTGCATTTACTTTTAACCTGTGGAAAATATGGGGAGCGTAAATTACTGTGAGTTTGCGCAAACAAATTTGCAGTAATTTAAACACCGCACAAATTTTAGTATAGATTTTAAAACAAAAAAACACATTGATTTAGTGATCGCGTTTGAATTTGGGTTGTATGGTGGCTATATGATAACAAACTGGCATTTTTTTTATTACTATTATTATTTTTTATAAATATAATTTAATTCTATAAAAAAATATTAGGGAAGGAGTATCAGAGTAACCCACTTGAGAAAAATGTGGCATGCATATTCTATGGCCTTAACAGAAAATAGGGCTGGTCTTCAAAATTTTCCAGTGCTGCTTTTTATTACCAGTCTAGCCCTACACACGTGCATAAAATAATGGTATAGTATCTGCTGAAAAATGTGTGAGTTTTCAGTTAACTTTTATTACCAAATTTTAGCTATTTGCGTTTGCATCCTTTGTTGAAAAATATACCTATGTAGACTCAGGAGTTCCAATGATCTACTGGGAGCTTGATGGGATTGGTGACTACATACATATGCCTTTTGTCATTGTCTTACCTTCTGTCATTGTCTCACCTAAAATTAGCAAATTTCCTTTGAATTTCACTGTCCCTGTATCATGTGACAACAACCATCGAATCATAGACTCCTACGTATGTAGTATTACACACTGAGAACTGTTGCACATGCTCAGTAGGAGCTGTGCTACAGAAAGAGTGCTTGTAAAAAGACTGCACAGTTTGATAAAGGAAGTACATTGTAAAATTAATTACATTCTCTATCTGAATCATGTAAAGGGACATTAAACACTTTGAGATAGTAATATAAAATGATAAATTATATATATATATAAAAGTGCAATATACATTTTTTTTATTTTGTCCCCTTTTCATGTAATTCCATTCTGAAATTGTGAGCTTTTCAATTCCTGTTAGAAATTGAAGTGCAGAACACTTATATGCCACACAGCCATTGGCGGCACACTCTAGTGACCTATTTATAACTGTCCCTAATTGGCCACAGCAGAGAAGGTAACCTAAGTTACAACATGGCAGCCCCCATTGTTTTATAGACACTAAGGGCCAGATAATGAGTGAAGCAGTATTTACCGCACCCGCTCATGCTCTAACTCGGCTAAAAGGAAGCTTTTGCACACATCGGGTAGGCCCCCTATTACAAGTTGAAAATAAAATGCTTTCACTTGTGTGCTAACCCGATGCGCGCAAAAAGCCGAAGTTAGAACACTGCGACAGCGTTATTATATTCTCCCACAGAAGTCAATGGAGCAAAAAAGTAGAAAGAAAACCTTACACCCTACTCGCGCCCAAACCAAATTGCATATTCTCAAGTGCATTAACCCAACATGAAAATATTAATATTTCACATTCTAATTTTCTTCACATAGCAGAATATGTTCTATTTATTCATAAATAAATATTTCTACATATATGTGATGGTATTTTGGTTCAATATATATCTATACCTATATATATAAAGGTATAGATACACACAGATATATACACAGATATATATATATATATATATATATAGCAATATCTATAAATACTTAGAACAAATTCCCCTATATGCAGAACAATGCTACGTGAAATATTTAAAGTAAATACACAGTATTATACTTTATTAAATATGAATATTGCATAAATATGCTTTTTTATGTTTTCATCTACTTGACTGCAAAAGGCTCCAATGCACTTACATATATGTCTATATATGTGTACATATGTATTAATGTGTTTATATGTGTATATATGTCTGTAAATACAGATATACACCTATAAATACAAATAAATATATATATATACACACACACACACACATACATAAACATATTTAGATATGTATATGTATGTATCTCAATGCCTTTTTTCCTAATACCCGACACTATGGCCTCTAGTTATCAAGGTCAGGTCCGGCAGACCTCGCTGAATACAGTGAGCAATACGCAAGAGCTGCCCCCTGCAGACTCGCGGCCAATGGGCCATCAGCTGGGAGGTGTCAATCAATGCGATGTCTGTTCGCCTGCTCAGAGCAGGCGGACAGGTTATGGAGCAGCGGTCTTTGTGACCGCTGCTCCATAACTGCTGTTTCTGGCGAGCCTGCAGGCTCGCCAGAAACACGGGGCATCAAGCTCCTTTATATCTTTAAAATCATAACTTTTTTGTGCAATCATTTTTTAAACATATTTGTATTAGATAGTGTTATTATGAGTGTAACTGTACTTTTCAATGTATTTTTTATGTGTTTTTTTCTGACACTTTTTTTAGTCTGTGAAACAGTTAACCAGTAAGTAATCAGTAATCATTTTAGCATAAATAACGATTGCGCTCACACTTTCACATTTACTTTCAACTTGTAACAGCTACGAAAAACCTGATATCGCTTGCGCCTAATTGTTAGCTGCCACTCGTAATCTGGACCTAAATCTTGTTTTATCAACATTTAAACAACTAATGAAACGTTAAAAAATACATCTACGTTATTCTCCGACTAATCTTGTCTTTGAATGCATCATTCTATCTGGTGTTTATTTAGTGTTTAATGTCCCTTTAAGTAAAACATATTTTGTGCTCCCCTCCATAGAGTTACATTAACCTGTATTGTTCTGCAGATATTACATGGGGAGGCGTCCTATGATTCTGGTAGCTGAGCCGGAGGCCATCAAAATAATTTTGCAGAAAGAGTTTGCTAATTTCACAAACAGGATGGTAAGTTGTGGTACAAAATGAAGGCAGAAGTATTATTGTAAAATGTAAAAGGGAACTGTTCATTTTGTCTAATAATATATTCTTTATTTGATTTTAAAGGGACAAGAAACGCAAAAAATGTTCTTTCATGATTTAGGTAGAATATACAATTTTAAACAACTTTCCAGTTTACGTCTATTATCAAATTTGTCTCATTCTCTTGGTATCATTTGTTGAAGGAGCAGCAATGCACTACTGGTTTCCAACTGAACACATGGGCGAGCCAATGACAATATGTATATATATATGCAGCCACCAATCAGCAGCTAGAACCTAAGTTCTTTGCTGCTCCTGAGCTAACCTAGATACACCTTTCAGCAAAGCATAACAAGAGAAGGAACCAAATTAAACTATAGAAGTAAATTGGAAAGGTGTTTAAAATTGTATGCTCTATCTAAATCGTGAATGTCTAATTATGACTTTACTGTCCCTTTAACCCTGTTTAATGCCAGAGAAAGTGGCAGTGATGTTACCTGCTGATGGCCTCTGCTCCTCACCTCTCTAACCTGTGCGGTCATCTTGCTTTGCTACCTGTGCATAGTACCCTGTTAGCCATTGTGCGCATATTGTATGTTGATACCATTGCCTGCACACTATGTCCTTTATCTAGTTTTGTGTTTGCCATTGCCTACTTATGATATCTTTCAAGTTTAAATAGTGCACTTGTATAATCTCAATGTTGGACACACTGTTTAAAAGGGACACTATATTATAACATTTATTTCTTCTTAACCACTTCCATGTAAATGGAAAAAATGGTTGTCATGCAGATATCTTCCTATTGAGGGTGCTTGATGACTTGTTCTCAACATGAAGGGGAATCGCTAATCCCCTTATTTGGAAGAAACTTGCCTTTTCTTTGTGGTGCTCCAAACGCAGGCGCAAAATTGTATTTCAAAGTGGTTGCACCTACATTATTGAACTCACGGTCATGAAGGAGCGTTCAGGTTTACGAGTTCAATAATGTAGGCACAAGCACTTTGAAACGCTCTTTCCTGACCATGTTTGGACTTACCGTGCATGAAGGCGCATCCCCTATAAAACCCTGTCACAAAGATGCAATTTTATTTGATGGTCTCCAAGGCAGCACATAAATGCCTATTTTCATTGGCTCACTAGATGTGTTCAGCTAACTCCCAGTATTCGGTAGCTGCTCCTTCAACAAAGGATACATTAACAAGCTTACGACAATCAAAGTTCATATTTTTGTGAGTTGGGTCAGCGCTCGTGTGAATACTTTTTACTTTCAACTTGTAATACGCATGCTACCCAATGCCCGCAGAAAGCTTCTTTCTAGCAAATTTATCCCTTGAGCAGGAGCGTGAAATAGCACTCCATTTGTAATCTAGCCCAAAAAGAGCTATTGGAAACACATTAAATGGGGAAAAATTTTAGAATAAAATGTCTCTTTAAGCAATAAAGAGGGGAGACCCCAAGTATTAGGTGAACAATACCTGTATTGTAGATGCAGCAAGCAATAGAAGACACATCAGCTGGAGACTAGCAGGCCAAAGTATCATGTAGAACTTCCAAATGTCGTGCATATTGCAGGCTTGTCATGGTTTAGGAGTTTTGCCACATTGTCCCTCCAACAGATTTCATTCTTATAAATGTCCTTAACCATGTGACCCCACTCACAATGTTCCCTCACAAAGCATAGACCTTCCAGTCCCAGAACCTCTCCAGGACATTGGAAGGTATGATAATAATGCAAGTCAAGCAGCAATCTGATTTTATAAGCTCAGTTCTGTAAATGGCAAACAGGGCAACTGGAACAAGAGTTACTAACAGCCTGGAGCTCATCCCAGTAAGAGGCTGGTACAGCAGTGCAGTGTAGCACTGTGTGTATTATAATTTGCTCTCTAATGTTTCAGCCTACATGTATTATATACATTTGAGTATATATTCTGTGCATGCATATATGTATACATACTCCTGCATCTTCCTTATTGACCTTATTCAGTAATTGTCTATCTTCTAACAGAAGCTACATTTGGTTACCAAGCCAATGAGTGACAGCCTCCTGTGTCTGCGTGACGACAAGTGGAAGAGTGTGCGCAGTGTTCTGACACCTTCCTTTAGCACTGCTCGCATGAAAGAGGTAAAACCAATGTTAATTAATGACACCAGACTGTACTATCACAATATAGGCCTAGATTAGAGGAACACAAAATGTATTAAAACATTTAGGTATAAACACAGAGCCCTTGGTAAGCATAATTAAGGGCAAGTGAGCATAAGACATCTCTGTGCTTTGTTTGTACCTAGAGAGTTGTTCTGTGAATGAATATCTGTTTATAAAGTGGTTACACACATAGCTAAAGTTTCACTTGGAGGTGCAACATGGCCAGTGAGGCAGTTATGGGAAACATATACATGTAGCCATCAATCAGTGACTGCACCATGCTCAGAAGCTGCAATGTGTTTCAGCTCCCATGTGGGACTTTAGTTAACCCATCTGAGTTAAATGTTCAGATCGAATCCAAGACGACAGTGGGAAAGTCACCCATATGATGCATGTACAACAATGGCTTAGGCAATCACAAACCTCCAGACCATGGGTTTTGCTCTTTATTTTGGCAACAAAATAGACAAATTGAATTCAACACACAAACGGCTAGATTTAGAGTTCGGCGGTAGCCGTCAAAACCAGCGTTAGAGGCTCCTAACGCTGGTTTTGGCCGGCCGCTGGTATTTGGAGTCAGTGATTAAAGGGTCTAACGCTCACTTTACAGCCGCGACTTTTCCATACCGCAGATCCCCCTACGCCATTTGCGTAGCCTATCTTTTCAATGGGATCTTTCTAACGCTGGTATTTAGAGTCGTTTCTGCAGTGAGCGTTAGAGCTCTAACGACAAGATTCCAGCCGCCTGAAAAAAGCAGGAGTTAAGAGCTTTCTGGCTAACGCCGGTTTATAAAGCTCTTAACTACTGTACCCTAAACTACACTAACACCCATAAACTACCTATGTACCCCTAAACCGAGGTCCCCCCACATCGCCGCCACTCGATTAAAATTTTTAACCCCTAATCTGCCGACCGCAAATCGCCGCCACCTACGTTATCCCTATGTACCCCTAATCTTCTGCCCCTAACATCGCCGACCCCTATGTTATATTTATTAACCCCTAATCTGCCCCCCACAACGTCGCCGACACCTACCTACACTTATTAACCCCTAATCTGCCGAGCGGACCTGAGCGCTACTATAATAAAGTTATTAACCCCTAATCCGCCTCACTAACCCTATCATAAATAGTATTAACCCCTAATCTGCCCTCCCTAACATCGCCGACACCTACCTTCAATTATTAACCCCTAATCTGCCGACCGGAGCTCACCGCTATTCTAATAAATGTATTAACCCCTAAAGCTAAGTCTAACCCTAACACTAACACCCCCCTAAGTTAAATATAATTTTTATCTAACGAAATAAATTAACTCTTATTAAATAACTTATTCCTATTTAAAGCTAAATACTTACCTGTAAAATAAACCCTAATATAGCTACAATATAAATTATAATTACATTGTAGCTATTTTAGGATTAATATTTATTTTACAGGTAACTTTGTATTTATTTTAACCAGGTACAATAGCTATTAAATAGTTAAGAACTATTTAATAGTTACCTAGTTAAAATAATTACAAATTTACCTGTAAAATAAATCCTAACCTAAGATATAATTAAACCTAACACTACCCTATCAATAAAATAATTAAATAAACTACCTACAATTACCTACAATTAACCTAACACTACACTATCAATAAATTAATTAAACACAATTCCTACAAATAAATACAATTAAATAAACTATCTAAAGTACAAAAAATAAAAAAGAACTAAGTTACAGAAAATAAAAAAATATTTACAAACATAAGAAAAAGATTACAACAATTTTAAACTAATTACACCTACTCTAAGCCCCCTAATAAAATAACAAAGACCCCCAAAATAAAAAATTCCCTACCCTATTCTAAATTTAAAAAGTTACAAGCTCTTTTACCTTACCAGCCCTGAACAGGGCCCTTTGCGGGGCATGCCCCAAGAAGTTCAGCTCTTTTGCCTGTAAAAGAAAACATACAATCCCCCCCCCCCAACATTACAACCCACCACCCACATACCCCTAATCTAACCCAAACCCCCCTTAAATAAACCTAACACTAAGCCCCTGATGATCTTCCTACCTTGTCTTCACCATGCCAGGTTCACTGATCCGTCCTGGCTCCAAGATCTTCATCCAACCCAAGCGGGGGCTAGACATCCACTGAAGAAGTCCAGAAGAGGGTCCAAAGTCTTCCTCCTATCCGGCAAGAAGAGGACATCCGGACCGGCAAACATCTTCTCCAAGCGGCATCTTCTATGTTCTTCCATCCGATGACGACCGGCTCCATCTTGAAGACCTCCAGCGCGGATCCATCCTCTTCTTCCGACGACTAGACGACGAATGACGGTTCCTTTAAGGGACGTCATCCAAGATGGCGTCCCTCGAATTCCGATTGGCTGATAGGATTCTATCAGCCAATCGGAATTAAGGTAGGAATTTTCTGATTGGCTGATGGAATCAGCCAATCAGAATCAAGTTCAATCCGATTGGCTGATCCAATCAGCCAATCAGATTGAGCTCGCATTCTATTGGCTGTTCCGATCAGCCAATACAATGCGAGCTCAATCTGATTGGCTGATTGGATCAGCCAATCGGATTGAACTTGATTCTGATTGGCTGATTCCATCAGCCAATCAGAAAATTCCTACCTTAATTCCGATTGGCTGATAGAATCCTATCAGCCAATCGGAATTCGAGGGACGCCATCTTGGATGACGTCCCTTAAAGGAACCGTCATTCGTCGTCTAGTCGTCGGAAGAAGAGGATGGATCCGCGCTGGAGGTCTTCAAGATGGAGCCGGTCGTCATCGGATGGAAGAACATAGAAGATGCCGCTTGGAGAAGATGTTTGCCGGTCCGGATGTCCTCTTCTTGCCGGATAGGAGGAAGACTTTGGACCCTCTTCTGGACTTCTTCAGTGGATGTCTAGCCCCCGCTTGGGTTGGATGAAGATCTTGGAGCCAGGACGGATCGGTGAACCTGGCATGGTGAAGACAAGGTAGGAAGATCATCAGGGGCTTAGTGTTAGGTTTATTTAAGGGGGGTTTGGGTTAGATTAGGGGTATGTGGGTGGTGGGTTGTAATGTTGGGGGGGGGGGATTGTATGTTTTCTTTTACAGGCAAAAGAGCTGAACTTCTTGGGGCATGCCCCGCAACGGGCCCTGTTCAGGGCTGGTAAGGTAAAAGAGCTTGTAACTTTTTAAATTTAGAATAGGGTAGGGAATTTTTTATTTTGGGGGTCTTTGTTATTTTATTAGGGGGCTTAGAGTAGGTGTAATTAGTTTAAAATTGTTGTAATCTTTTTCTTATGTTTGTAAATATTTTTTTATTTTCTGTAACTTAGTTCTTTTTTATTTTTTGTACTTTAGATAGTTTATTTAATTGTATTTATTTGTAGCAATTGTGTTTAATTAATTTATTGATAGTGTAGTGTTAGGTTAATTGTAGGTAATTGTAGGTAGTTTATTTAATTATTTTATTGATAGGGTAGTGTTAGGTTTAATTATATCTTAGGTTAGGATTTATTTTACAGGTAAATTTGTAATTATTTTAACTAGGTAACTATTAAATAGTTCTTAACTATTTAATAGCTATTGTACCTGGTTAAAATAAATACAAAGTTACCTGTAAAATAAATATTAATCCTAAAATAGCTATAATATAAATGTAATTTATATTGTAGCTATATTAGGATTTATTTTACAGGTAAGTATTTAGCTTTAAATAGGAATCATTTATTTAATAAGAGTTAATTTATTTCGTTAGATAAAAATTAAATTTAACTTAGGGGGGTGTTAGTGTTAGGGTTAGAATTAGCTTTAGGGGTTAATACATTTATTAGAATAGCGGTGAGCTCCGGTCGGCAGATTAGGGGTTAATAATTGAAGGTAGGTGTCGGCGATGTTAGGGAGGGCAGATTAGGGGTTAATACTATTTATGATAGGGTTAGTGAGGCGGATTAGGGGTTAATAACTTTATTATAGTAGCGCTCAGGTCCGCTCGGCAGATTAGGGGTTAATAAGTGTAGGTAGGTGTCGGCGACGTTGTGGGGGGCAGATTAGGGGTTAATAAATATAACATAGGGGTCGGCGATGTTAGGGCAGCAGATTAGGGGTACATAGGGATAACGTAGGTGGCGGCGGTTTACGGAGCGGCAGATTAGGGGTTAAAAGTGTAATGCAGGGGTCAGCGATAGCGGGGGCGGCAGATTAGGGGTTAATAAGTGTAAGGCTAGGGGTGTTTAGACTCGGGGTACATGTTAGAGTGTTAGGTGCAGACTTAGGAAGTGTTTCCCCATAGGAAACAATGGGGCTGCGTTAGGAGCTGAACGCTGCTTTTTTGCAGGTGTTAGGTTTTTTTTCAGCTCAAACAGCCCCATTGTTTCCTATGGGAGAATCGTGCACGAGCACGTTTTTGAGGCCGGCCGCGTCCGTAAGCAACTCTGGTATCGAGAGTTGCATTTGCGCTAAATATGCCCTACGCTCCTTTTTTGGAGCCTAACGCAGCATTTGTTTGAACTCTCGATACCAGAGTTAAATTTATGGTGCGGCCAGAAAAAAACCCGCGGAGCGTTAACAGCCCTTTTACCGCCGAACTCTAAATCTAGCCGAAAGGGTGTTCCTAAATTGCAGAACAGGCCTTTTCTATATGTTTGCCAGTATTCCAAGATGATTTGAAATAATTATATAATGTTGCACATGTGCAATACACTCTGAAAAGGTGCATTTTAAAAGTATAGATGAATATATGGTCTAGATAAATCAAACCTATATTCAGCACTACTTTCCCTCGGTAGTGGGCGTGACAGACAATACATGTGTATTTATTAGACATATATGTTATCTAGTATAGCAAACGAGATCTGCAGGTAACATAAGAAATCGGAAATTGTGACTATGATATCTAGAAATTCTATTTAGCAATAGGGCTCTTAAAATCCTTCTTTTTACGTCATACTTGCATTTCTGTGACTCTACGTAAGTTACAGTAATTTCATCTTCAAAAATGGGATTTCTATCAGCAATGACTTATTTGTGAACGTTTGCCTTTTCATCTTGTTTATTGGTAAATGAGAGCTTTACCACAGGTTCTTATGAACAGTCCCATATCGTATTTTGAAAAGCCGCAACTTAGTTTCTAGAACCTTGTGTCACCATCTTCTTCCAGTAATATATTCAGCAAAGACAAACCATTTAATATGCTAAAGTTTGAAAAACATCATTGATTAAAGACGTCCGTATATCCATCATGACTATATATACATTGTATTCAGATTATTTAACATGTATACTAAACACCACTCTATCAAACTGCAAAACACACGGACTCCATTAACCAGACCAGACCATTAGCGTAATGCGGCAGGAATTTTTTTCAGTCCTCTACCCTAAGAGCTTTCCTGGTCTGCAAAGCAGTGACTCCTGAATGTAAGATGTTCTTGTGAGTATTGCACATTTTTAATAATATGTTTTAAAGAGAAGGCCAATTTAGACTAATCAGTGCCCGGTTTTTAATAATCCTATTAAAAACAAGGGCACTTTAATTCATCAAAATTGACATTTCACTTTTAATCTTTTAATCTTCAAAGCCGCTCCAGCGATTCCCCCGGCCGTCAGAAGCCTCTTCATACATCAGAAATGACGAATCCGGCTTCCTCCAATCAAGGCTTACGCCCGGCATGAAGCAACGCTGTGATTGGAGGAAGCTGGATTGATCATTATGGACCCGCGAAGAGGGCTTGTGACGGGCGGAGGAAGCGCTGTAGCGGCTGTCAGGATTAAAAGGTAAGTATTTGAAGAAAACGAGTGAAATGTCAATTTTGATGAATTAAAGTGCCCTTGTTTTTAATAGGTTTATTAACCCCTTAACAACCAGCGTCGTACCCTGTACGACGCTGGTCGTTATGCCCTTAATGACCAGCGACGTACCCTGTACGTCGCTGCAGTCCTGGGCTTCTCTCTGCTGCGATCTCGCTCAGAATAGCAAGATTGCACTATTTCTGCATGCCCCATGAGTGGGGCACTGCAGAAATAGATTTGCAGAGTTATCGATGCAGAGAGGGCCACTCTGTGGCCCTCTCTGCATCGCACAGCAGTGGTGCCGATCGTTGGTGGGTGAGAGTGCAATGAGGGAGGTGGGTGGCCGGCACAACGCTGTAGGAGGCGGGAGCAGGGCGGGAGTGGGTGGGACTGCTCAGCCATGCTACAATAATACAAAAATAAATAAAGATGGCGTCACTGAGAGGGAAGGGGGGAGGTAGAGGCAATGAGGGGGATCCACAGTGGGATCGTCACCATAAAGGGATCTGGGAGGGTGGTAGAGTTTTGAGGGGGGGCAGCTACACTACAGAAAAAAATTGTGTTTTATTTATATATATATATATATATATATATATATATATATATATATATATATATATTTTTTTTTTTATTTTTTTTTAAAATAGCCACATTTGCAGCAAACTTTGTCCAGCTGCCAGTACCTAAGATGGTGTCAAATATGTAGAGGGGGGGACAGCTTTTTTGGGGGGATCAGGGAGGTTGGGGGTTTAGGAAGGAACCTACACTGCAGCAAATACACTGCCAGTACTTAAAGGGACACTCAATCAAAATGAAACTTTCATTATTCAGACAGAGCATGCCATTTTAAACAACTTTCCAATTTACTTCCATTAACAAAATGTGCACAGTATTTTTATATTTAAACTATTTGAGTCACCAGCTCCTACTGAGCATGTGCAAAAATATGTGTCTATGCATTTGTGGATGGCTGATGGCTGTCACATGGTACAGGGGGAGTGGAAAAAGACATAACTTTTTTTAAATTGTCAGGAAAAAAAATCTACTACTCATTTGAAGTTCAGACTAAGTGCTATTGCATTGTTTTGTTATCTTGCATTTGTTGATTATGCAAATCTACTGTGTTGACTGGTCCTTCAAGATGGCGGTGACAATTGTAAGGTGGGGGAGGGAATATGACTGTTTTGAGGGGGGTCAGGGAGGGATCAGGGGGTGGGATGTGTAAGGCGGGAGGCTGATCTCTATACTAAAGCTAAAATGAACCCTACAAGCTACCCAATTAACCCCTTCACTGCTGGGCATAATACAAGTTCGGCGCACAGCGCCATTTAGCGGCCTTCTAATTACCTAAAAGCAATGCCAAAGCCATATATGTCTGCTATTTCTGAACAAAGGGGATCCTAGAGAAGCATTTACAACCATTTGTGCCATAATTGCACAAGCTGTTTGTAAATAATTTCAGTGAGAAACCTAAAATTGTGAAAAAGTGAACGTTTTTTTTCTTTTCATTTGATCGCATTTGGCGGTGAAATGGTGGCATGAAATATATCAAAATGGGCCTAGATCAATATTTTAGGTTGTCTACTAAAAAAAATTATATAGTTTTGATTTAAAAAAAAAAAAAAGGCTCTATTTCTGTTTAAATGTAGTGATGGCAGAAATGCAAAAAAATGCACTGGTCTTTTAGGGAAGTTTTTGTCTGAAATGCCCGGTCTTTAAAGGGACACTGAACCCAATTTTTTTTCTTTTGTGATTCAGATAGAACATGCAATTTTAAGCAACTTTCTAATTTACTCCTATTATCAAATGTTCTTCATTCTCTTGGTATCTTTATTTGAAAAGCAATAATGTAAGTTTAGATGTGGCCCATTTCTGATGAACAACCTGGGTTGTTCTTGCTGATTGGTGGCTAAGTTCACCCACCAATAAACAAGTGCTGTCCAGAATCTGAACCAAACATTGGCTGGCTCCTTAGCTTAGATGCCTTCTTGTTCAAATAAAGATAGTAAGAGAACAAAGAAAAATTGATAATAGGAGTAAATTAGAAAGTTGCTTAATTTTACATGCTCTATCTTAATCACAAAAGAAGAAATTTGGGTTCATTGTCCATTTAAGGGGTTAAAAACCAGGCACGATTCATTGAAATTGACCTTCACTTTAATTATGTGATGTTAGACCAGGAGCAAAGGAAACAACTTTATTCAAAAGACCTTTTAAAAAAAAAAAATTGAAATTTATAAAACCTTAAAAATTCCTTTGTTCTCCTAATTTAACATTGAATTTCATTTAAAAATGAACTACAGAAAAAGTTTCACAAAAAATGGAAAAAAATTAATTGCAGAAAGTGAGAAAAAGTTCTGCCTCTGGGCTTGCAAGATTTCACTTAATGACACTAGATTGCAACATGAGATACTTCGGAGGGAAAATCATGCATTTTAAAAACACGCATTTTTTATTTTAAGTCTGAAAAAAAAACGTACCATGGATCACCAAAGAATACATTTTCTTTGCATAAACATGATTCACAAATCAAGAAATAAAAGTACTGTAACTTTACATTACAGAAATGTGAGAAATAACGAAATGCGTTTGCAAATGTATACAATTAAATATGTAAAGCATGGGACCGCCGCCCATTAGTGAGAGCGATGAAGTGAGTCTCAATGAGTAAGGACCATAGTTTCGTAGGTTTATTCAATATGACATTGTCACCTATTTTCAGTGTGTGTTGTCAATGTGCAAAACTAAGGTTTTATAAAAAAAATCCTAAGAAGCACAGGAATAAGTCGAAATGGCCATTTTGGCATTGTATAAGTTATCTTTAGATGAATAATTGAAAAATGTGACAGTCAACTCAACATTTGTTATTGTTTAAAAAGATAGATAATCCCTTTATTACCCATTCCCCAGTTTTGTACAGAAAACATGGTTATATTCATACACTTTTTACTTCTGATTATCTTGTTTCTATGCATCTTCTCATCACATGAATTTTATTTATTATCTATTGACTTGCATTTTATCCAATTAGTGCTGTGTCTGCCACAAGCCACAGCGTCAGTACAATGCATGTCTATATGGCTCTCATGAACTAGCACCCCCCCCCTGTTGTGAAAAGCAAATACAAAGGCATGTGATCATGGGGCTGTCTTTAGGGACTTAGAAACAGACAGAACTTTTGAGGTTTAAAGTGTATAATGTATATTAATATAACAGTGTTGGTTGCGCAAAGCTGGAGAATGGGTAGTAAAGGTGTAATCTATCTTTTAATACAATAACATTTTTGTGTTGACTGTCCCTTTAAGTATCGTGGTTTTGGATTATGATTAACTTGAAAGGGTCTATCCCATGTTAAAGGGACAATCTACTACAGAATTGTTATTGTTTAAAAAGATAGATATTCCCTTTATTAAACATTCCCTAGTTTTGCATAACCAACACAGTTATATTAATATATGTTTTACCTCTGTGATTACCTTGTATCTAAGCCTCTGCAGACTGCCACCATATTTCAATTCTTTTGACAGACTTGTATTTTAGCCAATCAGTGCTGACTCATAAATAACTCCATGGGAGTGAGCACAATGTTTTATATATATATATATGGCACATGTGAACTAACTAGCACTTTCTAGCTTTGAAAAACTGTTAAAATGCACTGATATAAGAGGCGGCCTTCAAGGGCTTAGAAATTAGCATATGAGCCTACCTAGATTTAGCTTTCAGCAAAGAATACCAAGAGAACAAAGCATGTTTGATTATAAAAAACTAAATTGGAAAGTTGTTTAAAATTGCATGCCCTATCTGAGTCATGAAAGTTTAATTTTGAATTGACTGTCCCTTTAAGTAAATTGGAGATCCAATAATGTGTCTTTGGTGCCAAAAAACAAATAAAAATGTGTAATGGTTATGAAGCCAATATTTAAAATGCTCATGAGGAGCAGTTATCCTGCCAATTAGTCATCAAATAATATAGTGGGGAAAAAAACACCCTACTCTTGAGCTAACCTGAACGAATTTTGTTAAGTGCGCTAGCCCAACAATAAAATATACATATTTCACATTCCAATGTTCTTCACATATAAGGATATGTTCTATGTATTCATAAATACATATTTCAATATATATCTGGTGGTATTTTGGTACAATATATATCTATGCCTATATATATATATATATATACATTATTATATATAGGTAATGATATAAATATATATATATACATATTGGAATGTGAAATATTTACAGTACATACACAGTATAACACTTTTTATTAAATTTGAATATTGAATAAATATGCTTTTAAATGTTTTCATCTATTTGACAGCAAAGGGCCCCAATGCGCATATATATATATATATATATATATATATATATATATATATATATATATATATATATATATATATATATATATATATATATACATATCAATGTAAATATTTGCATAGGAAATTAGCACATCTAGGCAAGTATCCCCGCTTGCTTTTCCCCAGAAATTCTTAATATACAATGTAACCAATGCACAAGAGAATTGTGGGTAAGATATGCAAATTTTCAGTTTTTTTGCTTCAAAATACTGTTTTGACACAGCCATCCATTTAACAGGATTATTACAGCAAACCAGAAATCACTCACTAGACAAGCCTGTTTCGTTCTTTTTGGGACTAATCAGTAGGAGATAGATTTCTGCTTGCTGCATTGGTAAAGCTATTTGCATGGTTAAACCAAAATTCATTAAAATTATGGGGGAAGATAAAAAACTGAAATTAAAATCCTCCATGTCTCCAAATTAAATCAATGTAAATATTTGCATAGGAAATTAGCACATCTAGGCAAGTATCCCCGCTTGCTTTTCCGGAGAAATTCTTAATATACAATGTTACCAATGCACAAGAGAATTGTGGGTAAGATATGCAAATTAGATATGCAAATTTTCAGTTTTTTTGCTTCAAAATACTGTTTTGACACAGCGATCCTTTTAACAGGATTATTACAGCAAACCAGAAATCACTCACTAGACAAGCCTGTTTCGTTCTTTTTGGAACTCATCAGTAGGAGATATAGTTCTGGGTTCCAAGCATTTACTGTACTGGTGAATTGCCTGGGTGCTCTCTATGGTAGATAGGTAGAAACTAAAAGGAAAGAAGAGGCACTCACAGGACTTAATGAACAATATTTCTATTAGTATTTCCTCACCGCTGAGCATATTCTATGTATATTGATTACGAAACAGTCTTGACAAAGGTCCCTCTGAGGAACGAAACGTTGACTGAACCTTGTTGTTGAAATACTAATAAAAATATTGTTCATTAAGTCCTGTGAGTGCCTCTTCTTTCCTTGAAGTTTCTATATATTTTGATAAATAAGCCCCATAGCGTCATGGAGAGGTATAATGTATCAGGCGCTTCACGTAACTATAGAGGTTATTGTCATGAACACCAACTTAAAAAACACTGGAAAAGATAGTTTAAGCGATCATCAATGAATAACAATCATAATATTTGTTTAATGTAATTTCACTGCATTTTCTCTGTTCAGCTGCCTCCTATCTCTCTTCCATCACCTTATACATTTATATCTGTTTAATGCTATGCTTTTCTCTCTATGTCTTTTTTTTCCCACTTTTACATTTTCTCTTTGTCACTTACACTCTACCCTCCCTGATTTATCTTTTAGATGTGTCCGCTAATCAACCAGATCTGTGACACATTGGTGAACAAACTGCAGGGATATGCAGACTCAGAAGAGCCGTGTAATGTCCAAAGGTATCTGTTTTGTAGATTTGTGTTTGGAGAGGCACTGATCTATAGAGGTGACTCAGTCTCCTGGAAATAAAACTGTTCTCCTCCAAGAGATATTAAGCTTAAATTAATCAGCTGAGCAAATTTGAGAGATTTGGCACTTAAAGGGACACTGAACCCAATTTTTTTGTGCGTGATTCAGATAGAGCATGTAATTTTAAGCACCTTTCTAATTTACTCCTATTATCAATTTTTCTTCGTTTTCTTGCTATCTTGATTTGAAAAAGAAGGCATCTAAGTTTTTTTTTTTCTTCAGAACTCTGGACAGCACTTTTTTATTGGTGGATGAATTCATCCATCAATCAGCAAGAACAACCCTGGTTGTTAACCAAAAATGGGCCGGCATCTAAACTTACATTCTTGCATTTCAAATAAAGATACCAAGAGAATGAAGAAAAAATTGATAATAGAAGTAAATTAGAAAGTTGCCTAAAATTTCATGCTCTATCTGAATCACGAAAGAAAAAATTTGGGTTCAGTGTCACTTTAATTAGTATCATAAAAAATATACTGTATTCTACAAATGCTACACGTGTTCAGACCCTACCCAGGTTTGCTGGGCAGCCTAGACGTAAAGACTGTACAATGGATGGACTGTCTTCCTGATTTGCTACCTTAAGTATAATTAAAGGGAGTATTTTTCGGTCTAACAGGGCATATGTTAGAGAATTTATTATTGCACTGTTGCTTGCATAGAACTACAAAAATGAAAGACATAGTAAAAGTCAGCTCCAGAGCAGCAATGCCCTACTGGCAGCTAGCTGAACACTTCTGGTGAGCCAGTGACAATAAGCATATGTGTGTAGTCACTAGGGATGTGCATTTGTCAGTTTTGTTAGCTGCTGAATACAGAAGAAGGTGACTGCTTGGCTTATTT
Organism: Bombina bombina; assembly: GCF_027579735.1. NCBI lineage: Eukaryota > Metazoa > Chordata > Amphibia > Anura > Bombinatoridae > Bombina > Bombina bombina. The sequence goes on along the minus strand of NC_069504.1, from coordinate 1,064,973,654 downwards.
CGAGCCAGATTTATTATTGTGAAAGTGCAACACACTAAGATCAGTTAACTCACAACTGGACATTCATAGGACACTCACAGGCTGCTGACAGACACATGTACTGAAGACTGAATACTCTCATTGCTGGTCACAGGATTAAAACAGGTCCTAATATCTTTTGTTCTAGACAGGATACTCAGGACAGATATTACAACTAAGATTCAAGCTGTAGTCTCAGGGTGCAGAGTATGATTGTGGGTTCAGGCTGATGTCTCACGGTACAGGCAGTGATTCTGTGGTAAGAATGAAGGATGCTAAACAAATAACTGAATAACTGAATCACGCAGCAAGCAGAGTGAAGCTGAATAGTAGGAACAAGACTCAGGGCAGGAAAAAGAAAAGAAACTTTGGACCTGGTGTAAATGGTTTGAAAATATCCAGGTGAGCCATTGGCAAACTAAGAGAGCCCCAGTATATTATTGCGTTATTGTGAAAGGCAAAGAGCAGTAAACATAGCTGTTTTAGCTTATTGTTTTTATGTTAAAGGAGCTAACTGGTAGGTAGACTGCACCTAGCACATAATTGCCAATCAGTGCCCTTGTTAGCTCAGCGCCAGGTACATGTCTACATTTATTTTTATTATTATGTTGTGATTTATAATTTTAAAAGGTTTACACTGTCTCTGTAGATCTTATGCATCTTTCACCATGGACATAGTGGCGAGTGTAGCGTTTGGTACAAAGCTGGACTCACAAGAAGACCCTGACCATCCCCTAGTGAGACACTGCAAAATGTTTTTGGAGCTTTTTACTCCCTTCAAGCCTCTGGTCATGTTGACCCGTAAGTATTTGGTCTGAAATTTAACTGTATAAGAGGGACTATTGAGTATTTAAAAAGACATTCTAAAACACAAACCACATGCTGTATGTGAGCGAATAAGGAACAGCAGTGACATGTAGCCGCCAATTAACAACTGTGTCCTGCTCTGGAGCTGTAAAGCTTGTAGGTGCCACCTGAGACTTTGCATAAATAAAAAGAGAGAAGCGCTCAACCTGGGAACGAACAAAAGCATAATAGCTTGTTCTATGGCTAGTTACCACCCTAGAAGCAGCCTCTTTTTGCTCAATATGTGCCTTTCACAGAGAAGAACTTTCCTGTAGCATATCAGTCTGATCCTGACTTCACAGTACAGTCCAGCACCGAAATACCAGGCAATCCCTCTCTGAACGAGAGAAACAGCAAAACCCCAGACGTACGTTTCGGCCTATTGTGGGCCTCGTCAGTGAGGTGCAGCCATATCCCTCTAGGCACACTGAGCAACGGGTCCACGTCTGGATTCCTCTAGGCACCTCACTGACGAGGCCCACAATAGGCCGAAACGTACGTCTGGGGTTTTGATGTTTCTCTCGTTCAGAGAAGAATTGCCTGGTATTTCGGGGCTGGACTGTACTGTGAAGTCAGGATCAGACTGATATGCTTCAGGAAAGTTTTTCTCTGTGAAAGGCACATGTTGAGCAAAAAGAGGCTGCTTCTTGGGTGGTAACTAGCCATAGAACAAGCTATTATGCTATTGTTCGTTTCCAGGTTGAGTGCTTCTCTCTTTTTATTTATGCAAATTATGACATTTTGTGAAGTCTCCCTAAGTGTGATGCGGGAATCCAGACGTGGACCCATTGCTCAGTGTGCCTAGAGGGATATGGCTGCACCTCACTGACGAGGCCCACAATAGGCCGAAACGTACGTCTGGGGTTTTGCTGTTTCTCTCGTTCAGAGAAGAATTGCCTGGTATTTCGGGGCTGGACTGTACTGTGAAGTCAGGATCAGACTGATATGCTTCAGGAAAGTTTTTCTCTGTGAAAGGCACATGTTGAGCAAAAAGAGGCTGCTTCTTGGGTGGTAACTAGCCATAGAACAAGCTATTATGCTATTGTTTGTTTCCAGGTTGAGCGCTTCTCTCTTTTTATTTATGCAAATTATGACATTTTGGGAAGTCTCCCTAAGTGTGATGCGGGAATCCAGACGTGGACCCGTTGCTCAGTGTGCCTAGAGGGATATGGCTGCACCTCACTGACGAGGCCCACAATAGGCCGAAACGTACGTCTGGGGTTTTGCTGTTTCTCTCGTTCAGAGAAGAATTGCCTGGTATTTCGGGGCTGGACTGTACTGTGAAGTCAGGATCAGACTGATATGCTTCAGGAAAGTTTTTCTCTGTGAAAGGCACATGTTGAGCAAAAAGAGGCTGCTTCTTGGGTGGTAACTAGCCATAGAACAAGCTATTATGCTATTGTTCGTTTCCAGGTTGAGCGCTTCTCTCTTTTTATTTATGCAAATTATGACATTTTGGGAAGTCTCCCTAAGTGTGATGCGGGAATCCAGACGTGGACCCGTTGCTCAGTGTGCCTAGAGGGATATAGCTGCACCTCACTGACGAGGCCCACAATAGGCCGAAACGTACGTCTGGGGTTTTGCTGTTTCTCTCGTTCAGAGAAGAATTGCCTGGTTTTTCGGGGCTGGACTGTACTGTGAAGTCAGGATCAGACTGATATGCTTCAGGAAAGTTTTTCTCTGTGAAAGGCACATGTTGAGCAAAAAGAGGCTGCTTCTTGGGTGGTAACTAGCCATAGAACAAGCTATTATGCTATTGTTCGTTTCCAGGTTGAGCGCTTCTCTCTTTTTATTTATGCAAATTATGACATTTTGGGAAGTCTCCCTAAGTGTGATGCGGGAATCCAGACGTGGACCCGTTGCTCAGTGTGCCTAGAGGGATATGGCTGCACCTCACTGACGAGGCCCACAATAGGCCGAAACGTACGTCTGGGGTTTTGCTGTTTCTCTCGTTCAGAGAAGAATTGCCTGGTATTTCGGGGCTGGACTGTACTGTGAAGTCAGGATCAGACTGATATGCTTCAGGAAAGTTTTTCTCTGTGAAAGGCACATGTTGAGCAAAAAGAGGCTGCTTCTTGGGTGGTAACTAGCCATAGAACAAGCTATTATGCTATTGTTTGTTTCCAGGTTGAGCGCTTCTCTCTTTTTATTTATGCAAATTATGACATTTTGGGAAGTCTCCCTAAGTGTGATGCGGGAATCCAGACGTGGACCCGTTGCTCAGTGTGCCTAGAGGGATATGGCTGCACCTCACTGACGAGGCCCACAATAGGCCGAAACGTACGTCTGGGGTTTTGCTGTTTCTCTCGTTCAGAGAAGAATTGCCTGGTATTTCGGGGCTGGACTGTACTGTGAAGTCAGGATCAGACTGATATGCTTCAGGAAAGTTTTTCTCTGTGAAAGGCACATGTTGAGCAAAAAGAGGCTGCTTCTTGGGTGGTAACTAGCCATAGAACAAGCTATTATGCTATTGTTCGTTTCCAGGTTGAGCGCTTCTCTCTTTTTATTTATGCAAATTATGACATTTTGGGAAGTCTCCCTAAGTGTGATGCGGGAATCCAGACGTGGACCCGTTGCTCAGTGTGCCTAGAGGGATATAGCTGCACCTCACTGACGAGGCCCACAATAGGCCGAAACGTACGTCTGGGGTTTTGCTGTTTCTCTCGTTCAGAGAAGAATTGCCTGGTATTTCGGGGCTGGACTGTACTGTGAAGTCAGGATCAGACTGATATGCTTCAGGAAAGTTTTTCTCTGTGAAAGGCACATGTTGAGCAAAAAGAGGCTGCTTCTTGGGTGGTAACTAGCCATAGAACAAGCTATTATGCTATTGTTCGTTTCCAGGTTGAGCGCTTCTCTCTTTTTATTTATGCAAATTATGACATTTTGGGAAGTCTCCCTAAGTGTGATGCGGGAATCCAGACGTGGACCCGTTGCTCAGTGTGCCTAGAGGGATATGGCTGCACCTCACTGACGAGGCCCACAATAGGCCGAAACGTACGTCTGGGGTTTTGATGTTTCTCTCGTTCAGAGAAGAATTGCCTGGTATTTCGGGGCTGGACTGTACTGTGAAGTCAGGATCAGACTGATATGCTTCAGGAAAGTTTTTCTCTGTGAAAGGCACATGTTGAGCAAAAAGAGGCTGCTTCTTGGGTGGTAACTAGCCATAGAACAAGCTATTATGCTATTGTTCGTTTCCAGGTTGAGCGCTTCTCTCTTTTTATTTATGCAAATTATGACATTTTGGGAAGTCTCCCTAAGTGTGATGCGGGAATCCAGACGTGGACCCGTTGCTCAGTGTGCCTAGAGGGATATGGCTGCACCTCACTGACGAGGCCCACAATAGGCCGAAACGTAGTCTGGGGTTTTGCTGTTTCTCTCGTTCAGAGAAGAATTGCCTGGTATTTCGGGGCTGGACTGTACTGTGAAGTCAGGATCAGACTGATATGCTTCAGGAAAGTTTTTCTCTGTGAAAGGCACATGTTGAGCAAAAAGAGGCTGCTTCTTGGGTGGTAACTAGCCATAGAACAAGCTATTATGCTATTGTTCGTTTCCAGGTTGAGCGCTTCTCTCTTTTTATTTATGCCACCTGAGACTTTACTTATGTGGCTGCACGAGATGTAGGTGAAAAATTCCGACCACACCACTAGAACCCCTCTGAGTGCCCAAGGTCAGCCCTGGGAGACACATTTTGTTCTATCAGGAGAAACTACTCTATCAGAACAAGAAAAACATGAATATTTACAAACATTTCTAAACCATTTTCCAAATTTTTGTGGTTGTAATCATATTATTTCCATCTTGCTAGCAGATATAGTGTCATGTGAGCGGTATAATGTATTGGTCACTTCACGTAGCTATAGATGTTATTGGCAGGAACACTGGTAAATATAGGTAAAGCGATGTTTAATGAATATCAATTATAATCTCACACAACAGGATCCATCGGAAACCTCACAAGCACCTTTGACCCTAGGCCATAGTATTCTAGGGTCAGTAATAACGCGATGTAATGATTTAACGCCAGCACATTTTTTGCTTTACATATAAGGAACACAGAGAAAGGGAAAAGTGACCATCAAACCTAGTAAAGGATGTTATAAATTATAAACATAAATGTGTAAGCAGGAATATGAGAAAATTATAATAGGAATATGTAATGGAAGATCCAGTGGTAATATGCAAACGTTGTATCAGCGGGTGAAAGATTTTCATTTCTTTCTCTCTCGTTGTTTGGGAACAGCTCATTTTTCATGCACATGAAAGGGTAATATTTAAACATGTCCAAATATATATATATATATATATATATATATATATATATATATATATATATATATATATATATATATATATATATATATATATATATATATATATATATAAACAGCTGTATACATTTAAATTAAAACTAATACCACTGTATTGTTTTTGTAGTTCTCATTAATCCTCATTGGCTGATAAGGACAACTGCATCTGTTATACTGGTGGAGAGGGACACTTTTTGATTTATTGAGATCTTTTATAAAAAAAAAACAAAAAAAAACATGATAATAAGTTTAAAAAAACACAACAAGACGAGTTTGAGAAATGATAAAAATATTTTAATTAACAAATCTCCAACAGTAGCTTTTGTGATGGTTTTTCACAGTATCTAAACTAATAATGTACCATTTAGAGTATCAATGCTGGAAAGATTTTTGTTTAATTCTTAGAGTCTGATGTTTTAAATCCTGTAACCTTGCGACAGCCAGAGAGAACTAAAACGCAATATTATTTTAAAAATTTACAGTGGCACTGTACAAGCTTTAAAGATTTAGGGCCATATTAGCATTATTTAATGCTCCCGTCGCGCTAGAAGCAAGCTTTTTGTATGCTTTGGTTGTGCTCATATAACAAGTTGAAAGCAGACTGTTTTGCTCTTGTGCTAACCAGATGCACGTAAAAAGCCGGCTACAATAAAATGGTTATAATAAGGCTATATAAACATAGTAAGCAGAAGAAATTACACTCCCAGTGGGGGTTACAAGAGTTATGTAATAAAAAGTTTATTTTCAATTGTTCTCTCTAAGGTCCTGATAATCCAAACATCCACAATGTGGCGATATATTCAAAAGGGGTCCTTCGCAGGAACGAGACTACCTGTGAAATATTTCAAAACATCAGTGTTTGATGGCAGTCTCACCAAGAGTCATTTTACTATACTTCTCAGTGGGTGGCCATGCTTTTCTGATGCTGGCGATATATTCAAAGCAGCATCGGGCAACATCGGCACCTACATACAATTTATATGTATCAACAGAAACTCAACCTCTTTTGTTACAATACATTAGTGGAATTATGACATCAATAATACACTTATAGTGGCTGGGGGATTGTGGATATATGATAGATGTACACTATGGGGCCGATTTATTAAGGGCCGAAAGGCCCCTGATGCCCCTGTTTCCGCGCAAACCTTCAGGATCGCCGGAAACAGCAGTTATGAAGCAGCAGTCTTAAGACTGCTGCTCCTTAACTCGTCCGCTGCCTCTGATGGACTGACTCTCCCACTCACAAAGATGGACTTTCTCTTGATCTGATTTTGATCCATCCATGCTCTCTCTCGAACTTCACAAATTCCCATTTTCCTCTTTCTGACCATCATCTCCTCACTTGAAATGTCACAGCACTCCCTACAACTCTCCCTCCATCTAACATTCACACCAAACTCCACAGAAGCATTAAGTCACTAGCAACGAGTTTCCCCCAAGCATAGGGGTAACAACCCTTTCAGTGGTACATCAATTTGGGACACGATGGTAGATACATACACTTACCCCCCTCTTCACGGCTCGTTAAGTCGGTGTGGATACCTGGAATGTAAATGTCGTGTCAGCGGTTTTTCTCCTAGGGCGGTTGTCAGTCCGTACACCATGCTCGGAGCCTCCACGCTCCAACAAGCTTCCCTGTCGGACGCCGCCTGCACCAACTTTCCCCGGCTCACAGGTATGACATCACCTTTCAGCGCCGACTTGCGGGGGGTAAGGAGTCCCCGATTCTTTTATTCAACCGAAGGTCCTCACTTGTCCACCTTGTCAATGTCCAAACAGGAAACCATCACGGGTACTGGGATAACCACTGCTGACTCCTTAAAACGCCTCAAATCATAAAGCAAAAAAGGATGCTGGAGTCGCAATGAAAGTCAATTTACAGCTTTATTTCTCCATTTAAACAGGTATACACAATGATAAGCCCTTCAGTGTGTAGTCAAGCTAAGCTTGACTACACAGTGAAGGGCTTATCATTGTGTATACCTGTTTTATGGAGAAATAAAGCTGTAAATTGACTTTCATTGCGACTCCAGCATCCTTTTTTGCTTCATTAAGTCATTAGATAAGCCTCATTTCACAAACACCTCTGTTCTCTTCTATCTCCTCCTCCTCCTTTTCCTGCCCTGATCAATCTATCTGTCACTACAACTCCACTCTTACATCGATCGTTGACAATTTGTTACCTCCTACCATAACTATGAAGTCACGCACTCATCCTCAGCCCTGGCATACTCCGACACGCCACCTACACTAATGTTCCCACACTGCTGAGCGACATTGGATAAAATCTCAGTGTTCAGCTGACTTTCTTCATTACAAGTTCATCTTGAATTCCTATTATTCTGCCCTTAACCTCTCTAAGCAAGACTAATTCTCTACTCTTATATCACTCATATTTATACATATTTTATATAAAACCAAGGTTTGTTATTGAAAAAAATATTTTAACAGTCATTTAAAGTAATATGGTCTATGATTAGGTCCTGGACTGTGATGGGCTTAAAGGTGTGTGTGTATTTGTATGTGTATATTTTTATGTATGTTTGTGTATGTATGAATGTGTGCAGTTTTTAAAATATATGTCAATAGAAAACCATAGATTAAAATTAATGAAAATTAAAATTAAAGAACTTCACTATTTGACATACTGCTTACTGAACTTTCAGCTTAGTACTTGAGCAATAGCCAACATGAGTTTTGAGTGATTTAGTGCGCCTGCGCTTTCCGACATGAAGATGTTTGTGCTCCCTAGACGTTTGCTCAAGCGCTATTTTATTACTTTCAATTTATAACTTTTGTAATATGAGCATAAAAATAAACATTTTATTGATTACACTCAAGCGATGTTAGTGCACAATAGTGCTAATATTTTTGTGATTCACTTGTAATCTGGGCCAATATACAGTGCATTCTGAAAGAATTCCAGCCCCTTCATTTTTTTCACATTTTGTTACGTTGCTACCTTATGCTAAAATGGTTTATATTATTTTTTCCTTCACATAAATCTACACTTCATATTTCATGATGACAAAGCAAAAACCAGATATTTTTAATAATGTTGCAAATATATTAAAAAATAAAAAAAACTGAAATATCACATTGACATAAGTATTCAGAACCTTAACAAGGAACTTAGTTGAAGCACCTTTGGCAGTGATTACAGACTTGAGTCTTTTTGGGTATTATGAATCAAGCTTTGCACACACCTGGGTTTTGGGATTTTCTGCCATTCTTCGCTGCAGATCCTCTCAAGCTCTGTCAAGTTGGATGTGGGTCATTGTGTTGGACAGCCATTTTCAAGTCTCTCCAGAGATGTTCAGTTTCAAGTCCTGGCCAATCAAGGACATTCAGAGAAGTCCATAAGCCACTCTTGCTTTGCCATATCTGTGTGCTTAGGGTCATTGTCCTCTTGGAAGGTGAACCTTTGGCCCAATCTGAGGTCCTGAGCACTCTAGACTAGGTTTTCATTAAGGATATCTCTGTATTTTCAGATTTCTCGCAACCCTCACTATTCCACCACTCTAACAGCATGATTATACCACCACTATGCTCCTCCGTTGGGATAGTATTGTGCAGGTGATAGGAGGTGCCTGCTTTTCCATCAGATATAACACTTGGAATTGAGGCCAAACAGTTCAATTTTCATTTTATCAGACCAGATCATTTTGTTTCTCACAGTTTTAGAGTCCTTATTGTGCTTTTTTTTTTTGCAAATTTCAATCCAGCTTTCATGTGTTTTGCACTGACGAGAGGCTTCCGTCTGGCCACTCTGCCAAAAAGCCCAGATTGGTGGAGTGTTGCAGTGATGGTTGTCCTTATCCTAGTTTCTCCCATCCCCACACATGATCTCTCTGGAGGTCAACCAGAGTGACCATCAGGTTCTTGGTCAGCTCTCTTACCAAGGCCCTTCTCCCCCAATTGCTAAGTTTGGCCAAGCAGCTAGCTCTAAGAAGAGTCCTGGTTGTTCCATACTTCTTCCATTTAATAATTATGGTGGCCACTCTGTTCTTGGGAACCTTCAATGCAGCCAAATATCCCTATATCTGTAACAGAAAAAAAAAAACATTTTGGCATAAGGCTGCAACATAACAAAATCTGAAAAAAATTAAGGGGTCTGAATACTTTTTGAATACACTATGATTACTACATTTACCATAAAAAGTAATAGTAAAATTTATAGAAAAAAATATTTTAGGATTTCAAATTGACATACTATTGAAATACTTTATGTATCAGTATGTAGCCTATTTTATATTCACCGGGTTCTAGAATATAATAATTTTACTTTATTAATTTATTTTAACAAAGTAAGGATATTTTATATTTTTTTCACATGCTCTTTAACATTTGTGTTCATTCTATCTGTTATTTTCTAATCTCCCCTTTGCATGATAGAGGTATGCTTTTTCATTATGTTTTTAACTATGAAATAATTCTGTCTATAAAGACGGTTTCCATTAAAATCCATTATGTTTTGATAGCTTCTCAGATAGTGAAACTGTTTGTACCCATCATAAGATATTGCTATCCTGCGTGTTGTCTATTATATCCGACTATGTGCAAAAAGTATATCATAGTCAATTCTAGATGAGTGTTCTCTTTCAGTACAGGATTTCTTATTTTAAGAAAAAGAGAGGATGATGAATCAAACGCTGGAGGTGCGCTAGGCGCCAAACAAATGAAAGACAAAAGATGGACAAAGATCGAAGGCTGCTCTCTCGGACAAAACGACAACGACCAAAACCAATCCTGAATGGAATGAAAAGAGGCGCCAATAGGGTGATATCGTATAAACAAAGTCAGTTACAGCAAGCAACGATGATTATACTCACAAACGGGGCGGCACTGGATTGTGCCAGAACCAGCAGACCGGGACCTAATCGTCATTAGCAAACAAATGGGATTGAGGATCCCTGAAAGAATAATGCACTAATAGCACTCTATGCCCAGACTTATTGGTAGGGGCAAAAAAAGAATTTAAAATTTAACTTTTATTATTTATTTAAAACATGGGTAAACACACACATTTAAAATTGTAGTCTAACCTTGGTAGCTATATCTTAAGAGCACTATTATCAATCAATCTGGCCTTTAAACCATTATTATTATCTAGTCTCTCAGTGTAAATGGTACTATTGGTCTCGGTTGTTCTATACCTTGGTAAGTGTGATTTTACTTAATTAACACCTTACCCGGACAGTAAATTAATATGTTATCTGGTCTCTAGGGTGTCAATGTAGTTGAGTGGATATATGTGCTCTTATTTGAATAATTCTGGCTGACGTCACTTGTTACCAAACATAATATAATATGCTTCCTGGACTATTGGACAGTAGAATATGCCAGTGGCTAATTTAAGGTATAATTCTGATTGTGATTCAATATTAATAAAGCTTATATCCAACCTAGGTTGTGGTTGCTTTAAGGGATATGCGCTATTATAATTTGTATTCTGGGGTAATCATGCAGTTCTGCATTATGTAATCACAACTGTCGTTATTTTGTCATAAGCTCCTGTGATTCTAAATCACTCGTAACATCAGCTGCTGAGTTTACTATACCCTCATTAGTGTGCACATCATCCTGTATTTGTATTACTTGAACCACTTCATTTATTATTCGTCCTACACTCAGTAGTTACAGTTCTTGTATGTGATCGTGTGTTTTGCATATACGTTCTGTATTTGTTATCTTAACTTTGTTTTTGAGCCCCCTCAAGCATTTGCATTTAGATGTGTTTTGCGCTTATTAGATATGCGCACCATTCATTTTCTTGTTTTGTGATAACTATCGATCTGGATCTATGAAATCTCTGATGTGATCGATGTAATTCTATCTCTTTATTTGGCAAGTATGTTCTATTTGGGTTGACTCTTGATCAATTTCAATGTTAAGATAAAATGGTAAACTGTAAATGTGATTTGAACAGTATTACTAAGTAATCTGTTCTGGTATCCACAGAAAGACCGATACTGTTCTTACTCTTGTAACTGTGATTCTATATTAAGTTACAACGTATCATGCACTCAATTCATACACACCTCATTCGTTTTTCTTACATACTAAATTATAAAATATATATACAGCTGTCTATATTTCCATAAGCATATATATTTAAGTATTGTTAAACTTTTTTATTTTTTATTTTTCCTGTTTGGTTTATATCAAGTGGTTTCAGTCGAGTTTGTCACTCTTTATATCCACAGTTTGTCTATCTCTGTATAGAATTGAAGCTGCGAGGTTTATATCAAGTGGTTTCAGTCGAGTTTGTCACTCTTTATATCCACAGTTTGTCTATCTCTGTATAGAATTGAAGCTGCGAGCTATATATTTATACTTTCTTTCTATAATTAAATCTTTAGCTCGCTTCAATTAGTTGTAACAAACTGTGCTGTTTGTTATCGTAATCGTCAGCGCATTGTTTATCAGGCTGAGTCTTTATGCTAGGCTCCTATATCCCCTCACAGTTCTCCACTATTTACCGGTATTACCATCAAACATTATTAAATACTATTTTCTTAGTACACTTAGCTAGGTTAGACTTTTTTTTAAAAACATAACAATTGAGGGACCCCATTGTCCCACACAACCCCCCTGACGCGTTTCGCCTGTTTAGGCTTTATCAAAGGTGGCGGGCCGCCGTGGTTCAACCTATTTATACGCAATTGAGCCGGATATCCCGCCCCTACTGCTTTCTGATTGGTTGTGTTGTCATGGTTACAGCCAATCGGGACTCGATTAGTTCCGTGAATACTTCTGAGGTTTTTAAGGAGGACTACATCATTTTTCCTCCGTATTGTTAAGGTGGATTATTATATCCAATTACCTGACGCTTAACTCTGTTGCTGATATATTATCATGATATACATTAAGCGGAAAGTGAGATTTTCTGCATCATTTTTCCTCCGTACTGTTGAGGTGGATTATTATATTCAATTATCTGAAATTTAATTATATTACTACTTTATTTTTATGATGTACATTACAGTATTAGTATTGAGCGGAAAGTAAGATTTTCCTACATATAATGGGGTTGAGGTTTGCATTTAGGGAAAATAGGAATCAAATGCTCTTGCTTATGGTTGATACGTTTTGTCACGTATAGTTTATGATATGCTTTCTAAATACTATTGCTTGGTTCTAAAACCATATGTGTACAATCCTGTGATATAATTTTATGTCAATGTGATATGATTTTATATCAATGTTTGGTATTTAAATAAAAAACGTGATGGTGCTCACTTTGTCAAGTGATATTCTTTTGTGCTTCTATACAAAGTGTGATTTAGACTAAGGATGTGTGGAGGAGTGTTTCATTCAAAGGGAAGTGTTGAGTGATGAAAAATAAAAACTTTAATTCTAAGTTACATTGTGCTTTGACCTACGTCCTATTAAAGTTCTATACTCAATGAAGAAATTAAAACTCTATAAATCCGTGATAATTTTGAAAAGAATATATTGGAGAAACTTCATAATTTATTGTGTAGTTCTGAAGAGGTTCGAATTGCTTTTATTTGTTTTGTAATTCCTTGAGAAAATCTCTATTGCCAAATATTTACTTGTATATTTTTTCATATATTTGTACCTATTTGCATAGTTCATTTGTTAGTTTACTCAAATTTGCAATTTTGGGATTTTCTGTTCTTTTTCTTGATCTTCCTTGGGATCCTTGCCTCAAATGACCCCCATATTTAATCCTAACTCCAGAACTATTGTATACCCATATATATCTTGATTTTATATGTCCATATACATTGGTGATAGTGATTTTCACAATTCATATCTAATTCCCTAATATCTTGTTAATAGCACTTGCTTGACATTTCAAAAGAAGGGGGGTGTTGCAAACTATAAGTGCTCGTGAAGTTGAAACCATTACCCTATTTCTACAATGTGAATGTGTCATTTGATTTTGGTGCTCTTGATGTGTGTTGGAATGGTCCTTATTGTATGAATAGTTACTGGTGTTAATCAGCTCTTTTTAAACTATTCTTAGATTTCCACTACAAGTTCCTATTTCAAATTCCCTATCCTTGTTGTCATTTTCTGTTGTCAGTCTCGCTGGATAATTATGAAGAAGAACTCAAAAACACGAAAATTGGAAAACTCAATAGGGACATCCAGGATTTCTCTAACCAGAAAGTATACAGATGGAGACAGAGGGGATTCTATAAAAATCCAAATAAAAATCCAAAAGTCAACATAGTCCAAAGTGACATTTCGGATACAGATGGAGATGAAGCTGAATCAGCAAATGAAGAAACACCAAGTACGTCTACTATCACCCCAAATACAAGAATTAACACCAGAAATAAAAGGAAACAGACTTTTTTAGAACAGGGAGAAGGGGGAGGCCAATCAGAAGGGGAGGGAGGTTCAAACAAAAGAAGAACCAGAGATTACAACCACAAAGGAGCAGGACACAAGAACTGGAGAGAACCCAGGAGACCCCAGAGAGCGCCGAGCCCCTTCTCCAACATGGGGACGAAGCAATGAGAGTAATCAATTTATCACAAAGATCGTTAAATAAAGAGCATATCTCCATTTTATCTAAGGGCTTATCCTTTTGCCCATCCCAGGATGTCAATAAATTTGAAATAATTAAGGACATTCAGCTATTTTTGAGGAAAATAGCATTGAAAAAGCATTTCAATAATGAACCCCCCACAGAAGGATGGAGCAGAGAAGAATTAGACAGCCTGAAAGATCTAGAAGACCTATTGGAAGAAAATATTAATCCATCTGAACACAGATGGAGAACAAAAATGAAAAATAAATCTACCTATGTACCCAAAAGCATTCATGCAGCTCAAATACAGGTCTTTAATAACCTGGTATGTCAGGAAATTACTGAACTAAAACTTGACCCTAAAGTGCAAAATTTATCATATAAGGAAAGAATGGCACTAAGGGAAATTCAAAGCTGGGAAGATGTGGTGATTCGTAACTCCGATAAAGGAGGTAACATCGTGATATGGCCATTGAACATGTATCTACGTGAAGTCAACAAGCAACTGAATGACAAAAGATGCTATTCAAAACTATTATTTAACCCAATTAATGGATACCATCAGATATACAATTCTATGATCCATAAAGCATATCAGAACGCTATCATCACACCTAAAGAAAGAACATTCCTGAATGTACAAAATCCAAAAGTTGCCACGCTATATCTCATCCCAAAAGTTCACAAGAACTTAGTAAGCCCTCCTGGAAGACCTATCTTGTCTGGCATAGGATGCCTTACAGAAAAAGCGAGCCAGTATATCGATTATAGATTACGGTCCTTTGTACATGAGTTACCTTCATACGTACAGGATACGATGGAGGTTCTGCAAAACTAGACAGTGTACACATTGAGAAAAACACATGGCTTGTGACTTCAGACGTGGAGGCGTTATACACCTCTATTGACCATGACAAAGGAATTCATGCAGTAAGATATTTTCTAAACCAAAAATCTGAAGAGAATGAGAATCACAATCAATTTGTTATAAACCTGTTAAAATTTATCTTACAATACAACTTTTTCACCTTTGACAATAATTTTTACTTACAAACTCGGGGAACTGCGATGGGGACAGCATGTGCCCCCACATATGCAAATCTGTTTATGGGATGGTGGGAGGCTGAATACGTATTCACGGAGAACAACTCGAAGTACACAGAGTATATACCTCTATGGCTCAGATTTATAGATGATATTCTGTTTATATGGGAAGGGCCATATGATATCTTACTCGAATTCTTAAACATACTGAATTCGAATGACTTAAATATTAAGCTAACCACTGAAGCCAGTCAAACAGAAATTGCATTCCTTGATTTAAAAATCAAAAAAGAGGAAGATGGAAGAGTAACAACTGACCTCTTCAGGAAGAAAACGGCAACCAATAGCTTGTTGCATAAAGCAAGTGCCCATGCACCAGGAACAATACGGGGATTACCAACTGGTGAATTTTTGAGAACTAGAAGAAACTGCACAGACCTGAGCACATTTAAAATCCGAGCAAAAGAACTGGAGGAAAGGTTGATCAAGAGAGGATACAGTAAGACAAGTATAAAAAAGGCAAAAAATAAAGCTATGAGAACTAATCGAAAAGAACTACTAACGAAAAAGTGTAAAAAACAGGACAACAAAACAAGATTGATTTTAACATACTCTTCACAAATGACTCAAATCAAAAGTGTCATTAATAAACACTGGCACGTTTTAACCTCTGATCCAATATTAAAAGCCCATCTAGGAGAAAAACCAGAGATAGGATATAGACGATCAAGAAACATGAAAGACTTATTAACTAGGAGTCATTATACAAGGAAGAAAACTATGACATCATTTACCCCCGGGTCCTTCAAGTGTGGTACTTGTTCGACATGTCATTACATCAAGAAGACAAGTACGATCACCGACAGATTTGGATTCACTCATCGTATAAACAACTATATCAGTTGCAATACACAAGGGGTGATCTATGTACTACAATGCTCGTGCCACTTGTATTATGTGGGCATGACCACACGTATGTTGAGAGTGAGATTAATGGAACATTTAAGAAATATCAGAAATGCCAAGAAAGATGTGGAGGATGGTAAAACCATAACAAGTGTGGCGTACCATTTTCTACACAAACACAATTCAGATACCAGAAATTTACAATGTTGGGGAATAGAACAGATAAAACTAGGAATCAGAGGGGGAGACCTTGAGAAATCCCTATTAAAAGCAGAGAGTAAATGGATATATTTACTAAACACAGTACACCCCAATGGTATAAATGAAAACAACAACTATTATGTGTTTTTATAAACATTAGAACAACAAGAAAAATGTAAATAAAGGGGACACGAGACTGACAACAGAAAATGACAACAAGGATAGGGAATTTGAAATAGGAACTTGTAGTGGAAATCTAAGAATAGTTTAAAAAGAGCTGATTAACACCAGTAACTATTCATACAATAAGGACCATTCCAACACACATCAAGAGCACCAAAATCAAATGACACATTCACATTGTAGAAATAGGGTAATGGTTTCAACTTCACGAGCACTTATAGTTTGCAACACCCCCCTTCTTTTGAAATGTCAAGCAAGTGCTATTAACAAGATATTAGGGAATTAGATATGAATTGTGAAAATCACTATCACCAATGTATATGGACATATAAAATCAAGATATATATGGGTATACAATAGTTCTGGAGTTAGGATTAAATATGGGGGTCATTTGAGGCAAGGATCCCAAGGAAGATCAAGAAAAAGAACAGAAAATCCCAAAATTGCAAATTTGAGTAAACTAACAAATGAACTATGCAAATAGGTACAAATATATGAAAAAATATACAAGTAAATATTTGGCAATAGAGATTTTCTCAAGGAATTACAAAACAAATAAAAGCAATTCGAACCTCTTCAGAACTACACAATAAATTATGAAGTTTCTCCAATATATTCTTTTCAAAATTATCACGGATTTATAGAGTTTTAATTTCTTCATTGAGTATAGAACTTTAATAGGACGTAGGTCAAAGCACAATGTAACTTAGAATTAAAGTTTTTATTTTTCATCACTCAACACTTCCCTTTGAATGAAACACTCCTCCACACATCCTTAGTCTAAATCACACTTTGTATAGAAGCACAAAAGAATATCACTTGACAAAGTGAGCACCATCACGTTTTTTATTTAAATACCAAACATTGATATAAAATCATATCACATTGACATAAAATTATATCACAGGATTGTACACATATGGTTTTAGAACCAAGTAATAGTATTTAGAAAGCATATCATAAACTATACGTGACAAAACGTATCAACCATAAGCAAGAGCATTTGATTCCTATTTTCCCTAAATGCAAACCTCAACCCCATTATATGTAGGAAAATCTTACTTTCCGCTCAATACTAATACTGTAATGTACATCATAAAAATAAAGTAGTAATATAATTAAATTTCAGATAATTGAATATAATAATCCACCTCAACAGTACGGAGGAAAAATGATGCAGAAAATCTCACTTTCCGCTTAATGTATATCATGATAATATATCAGCAACAGAGTTAAGCGTCAGGTAATTGGATATAATAATCCACCTTAACAATACGGAGGAAAAATGATGTAGTCCTCCTTAAAAACCTCAGAAGTATTCACGGAACTAATCGAGTCCCGATTGGCTGTAACCATGACAACACAACCAATCAGAAAGCAGTAGGGGCGGGATATCCGGCTCAATTGCGTATAAATAGGTTGTCCCTCAATTGTTATGTTTTTAAAAAAAAGTCTAACCTAGCTAAGTGTACTAAGAAAATAGTATTTAATAATGTTTGACGGTAATACCGGTAAATAGTGGAGAACTGTGAGGGGATATAGGAGCCTAGCATAAAGACTCAGCCTGATAAACAATGCGCTGACGATTACGATAACAAACAGCACAGTTTGTTACAACTAATTGAAGCGAGCTAAAGATTTAATTATAGAAAGAAAGTATAAATATATAGCTCGCAGCTTCAATTCTATACAGAGATAGACAAACTGTGGATATAAAGAGTGACAAACTCGACTGAAACCACTTGATATAAACCTCGCAGCTTCAATTCTATACAGAGATAGACAAACTGTGGATATAAAGAGTGACAAACTCGACTGAAACCACTTGATATAAACCAAACAGGAAAAATAAAAAATAAAAAAGTTTAACAATACTTAAATATATATGCTTATGGAAATATAGACAGCTGTATATATATTTTATAATTTAGTATGTAAGAAAAACGAATGAGGTGTGTATGAATTGAGTGCATGATACGTTGTAACTTAATATAGAATCACAGTTACAAGAGTAAGAACAGTATCGGTCTTTCTGTGGATACCAGAACAGATTACTTAGTAATACTGTTCAAATCACATTTACAGTTTACCATTTTATCTTAACATTGAAATTGATCAAGAGTCAACCCAAATAGAACATACTTGCCAAATAAAAAGATAGAATTACATCGATCACATCAGAGATTTCATAGATCCAGATCGATAGTTATCACAAAACAAGAAAATGAATGGTGCGCATATCTAATAAGCGCAAAACACATCTAAATGCAAATGCTTGAGGGGGCTCAAAAACAAAGTTAAGATAACAAATACAGAACGTATATGCAAAACACACGATCACATACAAGAACTGTAACTACTGAGTGTAGGACGAATAATAAATGAAGTGGTTCAAGTAATACAAATACAGGATGATGTGCACACTAATGAGGGTATAGTAAACTCAGCAGCTGATGTTACGAGTGATTTAGAATCACAGGAGCTTATGACAAAATAACGACAGTTGTGATTACATAATGCAGAACTGCATGATTACCCCAGAATACAAATTATAATAGCGCATATCCCTTAAAGCAACCACAACCTAGGTTGGATATAAGCTTTATTAATATTGAATCACAATCAGAATTATACCTTAAATTAGCCACTGGCATATTCTACTGTCCAATAGTCCAGGAAGCATATTATATTATGTTTGGTAACAAGTGACGTCAGCCAGAATTATTCAAATAAGAGCACATATATCCACTCAACTACATTGACACCCTAGAGACCAGATAACATATTAATTTACTGTCCGGGTAAGGTGTTAATTAAGTAAAATCACACTTACCAAGGTATAGAACAACCGAGACCAATAGTACCATTTACACTGAGAGACTAGATAATAATAATGGTTTAAAGGCCAGATTGATTGATAATAGTGCTCTTAAGATATAGCTACCAAGGTTAGACTACAATTTTAAATGTGTGTGTTTACCCATGTTTTAAATAAATAATAAAAGTTAAATTTTAAATTCTTTTTTTGCCCCTACCTATAAGTCTGGGCATAGAGTGCTATTAGTGCATTATTCTTTCAGGGATCCTCAATCCCATTTGTTTGCTAATGTGTGTGTAAATTAATGCTAGCACCACTTCTCACAGGAGAAACTTAATAGAGATACTGATACAAAGAGTATCCAAAGAAAAATTTGAATTGGTGAGAAGTTTGCCTTAATAGTGCCCTTGTTACTTTGTGTGGGTAGTATACGGGACCTAATCGTCGCCCGGCAGACAAGCACTCGATAGGAAACTCCAAGATGTCAAGTGGGACCCTTCAGCCAATCGGGTATGGGAACACGTCCACACCTTGCTCCGGACGGCAACTCCACCAATCCACAGACGGCCTGGATACACACCTTCCTCCCCTGAGATCACAGCAGAAAGACCATATTCAGTGAATACTTTGTAAGATACACACCCTGTTTTTTATGTATGACTTCAAACTGATTGAATTAAGCCCATTTTAATAAAAGGCAAAATATATTAGTGCCGTTAACTTGTCCTCTTTCTTGCTCTTTCACTTTCTAGTAGGCTTCTTCTAGACTCGACACTAAAAGGTGCATGACTCCTGCCTTTATTCTTTGTGTACTCAATCTCATTTATAGTTTGGTAACCTCACTTCCTGTAATTCTGTGTGCAAACTCTAAACAAATATAAATATAAATAATTATTTGTGGACACTTATTAATGGTCATGGAATGTTTCAACTGCCTGTTGAGGGAACTTCTAATATCATTGATATTAGATTATCCAAGATAATGGATTATCGTCCATTGCAGTATAGATAGGTTTCACACTTAGCCCTATAAAGGTCCACAATGTGTCACTTTCTCTCCTATAACTTCACTCAGCTATGCATAAGGAACTTTGTACCTTTGTACATACCTTGGAACAGCCATGATTGACACCAGTTCTCTCTTGGGACCTTATATAGGTCTTAAAAGTATACATGTTGACCATTATCCACTGCTGTGCTTTGTTGTTCATATACCTACCATAAGCCTTATGCTGGCCAATACCTGCCATTGTACCAGTTGGCTACTACCTACTTCCATGTTCTCCTGACCATATACCTGCCATTTATATGCTGATTATATATACCTATCATAAGTATTGTGCTGGCCTATACCTGCTGTTGTACCTGTTGGCAACTAATAACTGCTGTGTTCTGCTCACCATATACAGGCATACTTCGTTTTATTGTGCTTTGCTTTATTGTACTTCACAGATATTTCTCTTTTTATAAATTGATGGTTTGTGGCAACCCTGTGTCGAGCAAGTCTATTGGTGCCATTTTTCCAATATATACACACAAAAACATAAACACACATTTAAACACACACACACACACACACACATATATATATATATATATATATATATATATATATATATACATACACACACACAAACCTATATGCATACCACCAACAAAAAAGATTATGACTCACTGAAGGCTCAGATGATGGTTAGCAATTTTTAGTAATAAAGTATTTTTTAATTAAGGTGTGTACATTGTTTTTTTAGACACAATGCCATTGCACACTTAATAGACTACAGTATTGTGTAAATATAATTTGTTATGCACTAGGAAACAAAAGTGACTCATTTTATTGCAGTGGTCTGGAACCGAACCCGCAATATCTCCGAGATACGCCTGTACTTGCCATTAATATCCTACTGCTATATACTTATTATAAGTATTGTGCTGGCCTATAAATGCCATGTACTTGTTGGAAACTTTTAACTGCTTTGTTCTGCTGACCATATACCTACCATTAATAACCTGCTGCTATATACCTATCATAAGTATTGTGCTGGCCTATAAATGCCATGTACCCATTGGCAACTACTAACTGCTGTATTCTGCTGACCATATACCTACTGCTATATACCTATGATGAGTTTAGTAATGGCCTATAAATTCCATGTACCCATTGGCAACTACGAACAACTGTGTTCTGCTGACCATATACTGTACCTGCCATTAATAACCTGCTGCTATATACCTATCATCATTATTGTGCTGGTCTATACTACTACTATGCTCTGCTGACCATATACCTGCTATTAGTATCCTGCTGCCCTATAACTGCCATTAGTATTGTGCTGGCCTGTACATTTCATTGTACTTGTTGGCCTTTACCCATTGCAATGTTCTCCTGACCATATACAGTACATTCTATTAGAATCCTGCTGGCCTCTGTCATTGTACCTTTTGTCCATTACTCGCACTGTGTCCTGATGGCCATGTATCTTCCAACAGTATCTAGCTATCCAGTCAGTTCCTGCCATTAGTATTTTGCTGACCAGAACCTGCCATTGTAAATGCTGGCTTTCACCCACTGCCATGTCCTGATAGCCATATACTTACTATAACCATCCTGATGGCCATGACCTGCTAGACACTTTCTTCTGCTAGATGCTACCGGCCACTAAGTCCTGCTGTTACTATCTTGCTGACCCTACCTATTGTTAGATCCTGCTTGTCTATGCCTTCTGTAGAGTTCTGTTGGTCTGTGCGTCACATCCATTTGATATTTGTTCTTTTCCTTCATTACTTTCTGTCAGCCCTTGCACAGCTGTTATCTGTTAGGTTAGACCTTTCCAAACTAATCCTGATAATCTGCTCATCTCTGACCACATTGTTAAACAGCTTTCATATTGTTCATTCATCACTATAGTCTAGTTTCATGTGTTGGGACTTAGAATGTTTAGAAAAGGATTTAATGGAAAGTACAAAAACACTGTTTTATAATGCACCAATGATTTTCACCACATTATTAGCAAAAAGCAAATGTGCAAAAAGCTCCTTATTCCTCCTCTTGTAGAAAAAACCCCATATATATATATATATATATATATATATATTGATTAGCATAGATGTATCCCCCTTCAGTGTTAACATTGCCTGCAGCAGCTACCCATTAACTCCCTGCAGACCACTCATCCATTATAATAATACTGGGTTGAAGATACATTAACTCTGTCACTGCAAGAGGGTACAGTAACTTGTTGTGGTGTGTAATGATGCATAATTCATTGAGAAACCTCAATATTTCTGATGCCTTGCCTGCCTGTATACAAACTAATTCCTCTGTCCCTTCTCTTGCTAATTAAACTCTCCTCATCTCTTTCCCTTCTTAGTGGCATTTCCGTCTATCATGATTCCCATTGCCCGCAGGATTCCTAATAAGAAGCGAGACCAGATAAACCATTTTTTCTTCAAGGTCATTAGGGACATAATTGCTGACAGGGACCACCAACCAGCTAATGAGGTACCAATGATGTAATTTGTCATTGCACATTGTTGTGTAATCTGTCCTTTATGCTGTCTGTCTGTAAAAGCAATGGGCTGTATCATTAGAGGTTTATTTCAATATTTATGTTCTGTGCATTACATACACACACACAAATATATATATATATATAGTGAATGTGTACATAATGTGTGTGTATATATATATATATATATATATATATATATTTATATATATATATAGTGAATGTGTACATAATGTGTGTGTGTGTATATATATATATATATATATATATAGTGAATGTGTACATAATGTGTGTGTGTATATATATATATATATATATATATATATATATATATATATATAGTGAATATGTGTGTGTGTGTATATATATATATATATATATATATATATATATATATATATATATATATATATATATAGTGAATGTGTACATAAGATATATCTGTGTATGTGTATGTGTATATATATATATATATATATATATATATATACTGTATATACCTAATTTTCTCTCTCTTTATACACACACATATATATATATATATATATATATATATATATACAGTATATACACAATCTGTTTTGAAAAAATTGCTTAATATTACCTAAATATATATTTTTTACAAACCTTTATCCTATTTATATTTGTAAATTTACAGTTCACAGCAATATGTGATAGCTTATATATATACAGCTGTTTATCTATGCCATCAGTCTCATTAGGCATTTATGATTAATTATATTAATGTATGTAAAGACTAATGCAAAACTAAGAATGATGTATAAACCTTCAAACCTTATGAGTAGTTATGTGAGCACACATTTGTATTTAACCCCTTTGTAAGCAATCATGCATGTACATATGATGGTTTTGCAGGCTATTCAGGTACACATATGCACTATAGAGCATTTATAAAATAAACTAATCTCATTAACTACGGCTTTAGTTCCTTCTAGAATGTAAAAGCATTAATGTCATTAGCAAGTCCTTTAGACAGCCATTCCTTTGAAAGGAACCGATAGCCTTTGATTATAAGACCTGTGATGGATGCTTTCAGATCTGAGCTACAAGGGGGGGCTATTGAATGGAGATGATGTAGAAAGAAGAGTGTGGAAATATTGAAGCAAACAGTAAGATGCTGGGAGTGAGCAAGTATATTAGGCAGAAAAAATATTGACCAAAACAATGAAGACAAGGTGTGAGAACGTAAATGCTGGTGCTGGAGAAAAATACTGAAGGAGAAAAGAAAACACATAGAAAATATGTAGAAGAGGGAATAAAGGTAATAAACTAGAGGAGAATGGTAAACGGTGAAAAAGAAAGGAAGAGGGTGATACTGAAGAAGAGAGTGAGAATATTGAAGGTATATTAGGAAGAGTAAAAATACTCAAGATGGGCATGAGAATTAACTAAGTATAGTAAGTATATTAAGTGGAAAATATATATAATAATGGTTTAGATACTGAATACAGAAATGTAAATGGAATTCTGTGGAACTATGTCAGATGGGATTCTGGAGTATCGGGGGGGGGGGGGGGGTTAGGTCCTGGGTCACTGGAAGATTACAGCAGGAAGTCTGGTGGTAGAGGTATCTGGCAATGGTAGGTACACATCTCTGGTGTGGTTCTAAGTCATTGCTAGAACATTGTTGTCTTAGGATGGCACTAGTCACTGTAGGGGATCATTTTACCTCCAAATGCAGCCAATAATTAATAAAGGTTTAACTTTGGAAAGTAGATACCTCATTGGTGCAGATTGTCTTTAAACAAAAAGGTTCTATATTCAAGCTTTTATTCCATGGAAACCAACGATGCAGTGCATATGAATTTAATAAAATGTTTAAAAATTCACATATTAAAAGGTCATCTATAAAAGGCTCAGTGCATTTCAGAAAACAAAGCCCCTTTTCTCAAGAGAAAATAATTTGTCATTGAATAAGCTGTCACCACCTTCTTAAACTGTTCCTTTATAGTGAAATTTCATGCCCACCAACTCTCCATTTGGCTATGAAGAAGACGTTTACAAGAAACACAGAAAAGCTGTTCTATTATTCAAACATGAATTCAAATGAAATAAAAGACCACAGATTGATACACGGTCAATGAGAAGACTGGGGCAGACAGAACATTTAGTTTTGCCTTGTTTGTACTTTTTGTATACAATAGACAATTGTAATAGTTGTTTTAATTCTACATTACAATAATAGAGCAGAGAGGCTGATGCTAGAATCAGCTGGCAAGTGAACAGTGCTGTTGTGCTTCTGGGTAATTGCTATAGTACAGCAGAGAATCAGGTGCTAGAGATAGCTAGTGAGGTAGGCAGTTGGTTCTCATGTGGCCCTGGGTCATTACTAGAATACAGCAGAGCATCATACAGATCATAAAGTCAATGAGGACAGTGGGACCAATGGTCTGGCAGAGGAATTAAATTCTGGCAAACTTTGACATCATCTCAGTGGACAAGGTCTATAGTACAAGCCTGGGGATAGCCAAACCAGAGTACCTGGCAAACCCAGCAAAAAATAACTCAGTGAAGAACCATAACACACCATTTACTTGGCCAATCAGAATGGCATATATTATACAGGTAGCCCTCAGTTTACCCCGGGGTTAGGTTCCAGAAGAAATGGTTGTAAATCAAAACCGTTGTAAATTGAAACCCAGTTTATAATGTAAGTCAATGGGAAGTGAGGGAGATAGGTTCCAGGCCCCTCTCAAAATTGTCATAAGTAACACAATACATTATTTTTAAAGCTTTGAAATGAAGACTTTAAATGCTAGACAGTATTATAAATCTAATAAAATAATCACACAACACAAAATATATAATTAAACTAAGTTAAATGAACAAAAACATTTGCTAAACAGCATTATAAACCTAATAAAATAATCACACAACACAGACTTCACTTGCATTTTTCTGCAAACAGTTCTTTCTATGCATTCCAATCTGGACTGAGTTATAGACAGGAAGATCTTGTTCCTTTGAAATCTGCTCAATAGCTCAGGTCTGGTTAAACTGATAAATTTCAGCTTGCTTGGCTTTGCTGCAACACAAGCGGACAACTCCACCTAATGGCTATTTTAATAAATGCACTGCTTCCCAATGCTTTTCAATAGCAGTCACATGACTGGAAAAAAAGGTTGTTATTCTGAAATGGTGTAAATTGAACCGTTGTAAAACGAGGGCCACCTGTACAGACCTGGTATTCAAAACCTCATGGAGAAAAGTTAAGCAAAATCTTTGGGATTTTTTGTAGACCTTGTATTGCAATGTAGGAGACTCTGTTTCACATAAAGAACACAACATAGCAACATAAACATTTCTCAAGATAACATTTGTGTTTCTATTTTTTTTAAGGGCTTTCACCAACGAGACTTCTTAGATCATCTCACCTGAGCGGTGAGGTTTTCAATATCAGGCCCCCAGTCAGAAGCTTACCTGATAAATGATCTATTCTAAAAACTCTTCCTACAGTGTCAGTTGTTGCTGAGTGAATTAGTTTGTAGGGCCTCCTTGTCTAGTAGAAGCTGTAGAGGAACACTCTTTAAGGCAATGTTTGTGAGCTTAGTTGATTGCGATTGATGAGAGTGGTGTTTGGCTTAATTACTTCCAGGGTCTAATAGGTAACAGCATTTAGGGTAGGAATGGGTTAAAGTGATAGAGGAAGACCTTTGGTGGGTTTTGTCACTAATAAGTTAAAGAAAAACACAGCTATATCTATATATAATATAGATACCACTGATAACACATTGCTGCAGACCATTTATATGTTATCTGTCTGCACTGAGGTGACACTTACTGTACAGCAGCTGAAAAGGGGTATGCGTTAGCGTATCAGAAAATCACAAGAAATGCAGGATCTGCACCGTGCCTTTTACACATTCCATTAATTGCAAGGGCAGTTTTGTGTGACCTTTTTAATGTTGCTTGTTTTGTTTTGTTTTTTAGTGCTAGCATTTTGGACAGTTGTGTGTATCAACTGCTGGTACTGGTTCTTCCACAAATAATTTAGACACAATTAAGATTTTTAGGCTACAGTTGGGTGAGTTAAAGGGATAGAAGAAAATACATGGCCACTCCAAGCTCACTGGCAACATTTCCGGCTCCAGGCCCCTGGTGATGATGTAATCTGCTGATAGTACGTTCTCACAGGCAAGGTGCTAGCCGCAAAGGCCGAGAACCAAACCGCAGTATCACAGTGTAAAATGAAGATATTGGCTGCACATCAGTAGATGATTAAAAACATACACCTAGATTACAAGTTTTGCGTTAGGGTTAAAAAGCAACGTTGGGCGGTCCCAACGCTGCTTTTTATTGTCCACTGGTATTACGAGTCTTGCAGGTACAGGTGTACCACACACTTTTTTCCCGCAACTTGAACATACCGCAAATCCACTTACGTCAATTGCGTATCCCAAATTTAAATGGGACTTGCATAACTCCGGTATTACGAGTCTTGGAAAAAGTGAGCGGTAGACCCTCTCCTGTCAAGACTCGTACCGCATTTAAAAGTCAGTAGTTAAGAGTTTTATGGGCTAACGCCGTAACATAAAACTCTGAACTAATGTGCTACAAAGTACACTAACACCCATAAACTACCTATTAACCCCTAAACCGAAGCCCTCCCGCATCGCAAACACTTAAATAATTTTTTTTTATTTTTTTTAAATAGTTTTTTTATTGAGGTTGTGCGCATTATACAGTATAAATGAAACATCATAAAACACAAATAACAAAAAGAAGGTAACATTTACAGGTAGTGTTTGACAAAAGTAGAGCATCGTAATGAGTTGTTATGAGTAAGTATCTTGAACCTCTATTTTTTATTATTTTCTATGGTTGGTTCCACTTTTAACATTAGAGGTCACTCTTGAACCTATGAAGACTAATATAATCTAAGGGAGGAAATTGGCTTTTGGATTGGTCACTTTTGGACCTAGGAATTTCAAGATGGGGGGAAGATCAGCAGTCAGAAGCCGCTTGATGTGAAGGTAGGGAGGGGGATTGGGCCTTTATAAACTAGTAATGGATTACTAAATATTAGAAGCAGGATGGAGTATTTTCCATTAAAACTCCAAAAGGAAGGATACATGTATGTTCAGATCCATGACTATTTAAATAGGTAATCAGTGATTTTAATAGGGTGACCAGTAGGATAGAGAGTTGGGTAGCTTATTATATTTCTTAGTGATAGGTAATCTTTTTAATGTGAAGGGTATGATGAAACCTATAACTTATAGGCAATTGGAGAATTAGTTCTACCAAATATTAGAGGTGACTCCATCAACCACCTGCCCAGA
Source organism: Bombina bombina (assembly GCF_027579735.1). NCBI lineage: Eukaryota > Metazoa > Chordata > Amphibia > Anura > Bombinatoridae > Bombina > Bombina bombina. The sequence continues at coordinate 1,064,946,007 of NC_069504.1, read as the reverse complement.
ACAAGCTAGGATAAATAATAGAACACATTGTCTTCTGGCTAGGTGCAGAAAATCCTAAAGTAGGTGCGAACATGCCTTAACTAATAGCGGGAGAGTTTTTCTCATTTCTTTTTGTTTTTTCTTTCTTTTTTTGTTCCCTTTCTTTTTCCCTTTTCTTTTCTCTTTTTTTCTTTCCTCCTTTTTTCTTCCTTTCCTTTTCTCCAAGAAACAACTGCAATAATGCCTAGTAGGTGTATAACTCAAGTGGTGAGAAGAGACTGCAGGTAGCACTGTAAATTATTCCTTATAAAAGGTTGTGGGAGAGATGAGGATGTACAGTAGTGGGAGCGAACCACCTGCGGGTACCTAGTTATGATGTCTGTGATCAGGTCTAATGGCTAGTTCTAAGTAAGCAGGGTAGTTGATTTAATTGGTATCAGTGTCTCCAATCATCATATCCCTAAACGTATGTTAAGTGTAGTTCCCACAAGGTGGTTATATATAAAGGATTCTCTATCTAACATATGTGCTAGGAGACTGTGTGTGTACTCACTACGCTGCTAGATCAAAATAAGTCTATATCAGGGAACTAGTAGATACACAGTATAATACAATAAGATATAACATTGATGTTCCACATGAAACATTGAAAATCTGACTATTGGCAACATGCTAAGAAGATATATATACACAATAAGGAGTTCTTCACAGAGCGTTAACACGTACATGTAAGTGTATTATGTACTCTAGGAGCATCACTTTATCTAGTATAGGAGGTCGTGGGAGAGATGGGGATGTAAAGTGGTATAAGCAAACTACTTATGGGTTCTGAATTACAATATGTCTGTGGTCGGGTCCACCAATAAGCAGGGCAGTTGATCTAGTTGACGTCAGTATCTCCAATCATGACATCCCAATGTATGTGTTAAGAGTAGTACCCACAAGGTGGTTGTATATAAAATATTTGATATCTAACATATGTGTTAGGAGACTGTGTGTGTGTTCACCCCGCTGCTTGCACATAATAAATCTGTATCAGGAAACTGGTCAATATACAGTATAAAACAGTAAGAGATAACATTGATGTTCCATATAATAAAAAAAAAACACAATAAAAAAACACACTGAGGATCTAACCATTGACTACATCCCAATAAGGTAAATATAAACACAGTAAAGAGTGCTTCACAACGTTCAAAGGTACATGCAAATGTATTATGCACCCTAGAAACCTCTCTTTGGCTAGCCTTTGCCAGCTCTGTTTAGATCAGACCTGATGTGGAATGAGTCTTTATTAAAGTTTTTTCCAGAAACAAAAGAGAGATCTCGGTAGGTCTTTATTGTGGATCTTCTTGAGAGAACAGCTGTCTGGATCACCTCCCACTCATACGATGGCTCTGTGGCGATGTGGTTCTTAAGGAGTCCCCAGTATCCCGTCCAGGAGCCGGCCGTACCTCCCGACCGGGGCACCAAGGGTGAGGAGGTAAGTTTCTGAGTTGAAGTGAGTAGCTGAGGGAGCGACTAACATTCCGAAAGTGGGAATCGCTCGAGGTCAGGCATCAGGATCAGGCTTAATCTCCGGTTTATAGAGGGAGCTTGTAGGTAAGGTGGGTTATGCATCTCTGGGCTTCCTCCCGAACTTTCTCTCTTAACCAATCTTGGGATCTGTAGAGACTCTTCGGATCTGTAAGCTGAGGTCTGTTTTGTAGTGGGGCAGTTCTCCGGAGCTTCCATGAGGTCATGCTCAGATGGTAGTGGTTGCTGGGCGCCATCTCCTGTATAGGCCCCTTTGATGGCAGCTTTGAGATCAGCAAACCCCTCATCCACCTTACGGTCAAGATCTCGTAGTAAAACAAAAATAGTGGATCGGAACTCCTCCATCCTGCTGTTTGAAGCTGGTAACCAAATAGGCCCATTATACCCAGGGGGGGGGGTTGAGAAGAGAGTAATAAATAAATTTCAGGCCGCCTCTCAGTTCGACTAATTTTTCAGCGTAGTATTCTAGGAGCTAGAATCCTTTTAGGACAATACTCCATCAGTCGGAAACAAAAGTATAGTACAGTCTCGAGTCTCGATGGAGAGATCGTGTAACTTGAGTAGTTGAAGAAGGATGTTGAAGGCTCAAGTAAAAGGTGACGGCCTAAAATCTTAGCTGGCTAATTCAGGTCCTGGGGGGATTTAAGTGTAGATCTCGACATATCTCAGATCCATAAGATGAGTAGCAATGAAGTCTTAGAAGTATAGGATAAGATTAAGGCTGTATTCAAGAGTAATTTAGATATTAGAGGAATAGTTCCAGGAACTTCATAAAATGCGACTGATCATGGCAACTTCTTAGCCACGCCCCCTTAAATAAATTTTTTAACCCCTAATCTGCCGACGGTACATCGCCGCCACTTTAATAAATATATTAACCCCTAAACCGCCGCACTCCCGCCTCGCAAACACTAGTTACATTTTATTAACCCCCTAATCTGCCGTCCCTAGCATCGCCGACACCTACCTACATTTATTAACCCCTAATCTGCCGCCCCCGATGTCGCTGCAACTAAATTGCAATTAAATGTATTAATCCCTAAATCTAAGTCTAACCCTAACCCTAACACCCCCCTAAATAAAATATAATTGAAATAAATCTAAATAAAATTACTACAATTAACTAAATTATTCCTAGTTAAAACTAAATACTTACCTATAAAGTAAAACATAAGCTAGCTACAATATAACTAATAGTTACATTGTATCTAGCTTAGGGCTTATTTTTATTTTTCAGGCAAGTTTGTATTTATTTTAACTAGGTACAATAGTTATTAAATAGTTATTAACTATTTAATAACTACCTAGCTAAAATAAAGACAAATTTACCTGTAAAATAAAACCTAACCTAAGTTACAATTACACCTAACACTACACTATAATTAAATTAATTCCCTACACTAACTACAATTAAATACAATAAAATACAATTATCTAAATTACGTAAAAAAACAAACACTAAATTACAGAAAATAATTACAATTTTTTAAAACTAATTACACCTAATCTAATCCCCCTAATAAAATAAAAAAGCCCCCCAAAATAATAAAAATCCCTACCCTACACTAAATTACAAATAGCCCTTAAAAGGGCTTTTTGCGGGGCATTGCCCCAAAGTAATCAGCTCTTTTACCTGTAAAAAAAAATACAATACTCCCCCAACATTACAACACACCACCCACACATCCAATCCCCCCTTAATAAAACCTAACACTAACCCCTTGAAGATCACCCTACCTTGAGACGTCTTCACCCAACTGGGTAGAAGTCTTCATCCAAGCCGGGAAGAAGAGGTCCATCTTCATGACATCCAATGCGGAGCATCCTCTTCTGTCTTGATCCGACGACTAAATGATGGTCCCTTTAAGTGACGTCATCCAAGATGGCGTTCCTTCAATTCCGATTGGCTGATAGAATTCTATCAGCCAATTGGAATTAAGGTAGAAAAAAATCCTATTGGCTGTTCCAATCAGCCTATAGAATGCAAGCTCAATCCTATTGGCTGATTGGATAAGCCAATAGGATTTAACTTTAATCCTATTGGCTGATTGCATCAGCCAATAGGATTTTTTCTACCTGAATTTTTTTTCTACCTTAATTCAATCGGAATTGAAGGGACGCCATCTTGGATGACGTTACTTAAAGGTACCGTCATTTAGTGTTAGTCGTCGGAAGGAAGAGGATGCTCCGCGTCGGATGTCTTAAAGATGGACCTGCTCCGCACCGCTCCGGATGGATGAAGATAGAAGATGCCGTCTGGATGAAGACTTCTGCCCGTCTGGAGGACCTCTTCTGCCCGGATACGATGAAGACTTCTGGCCGTCTGGAGGACCACTTCTGCCCGGTTGGGTGAAGACGTCTCAAGGTAGGGTGATCTTTTTATTATTATTGGTTATTTGTAGAGCACCAACAGATTCCGCAGCACTGTAAACAGAGGGTAGTACAACAAAACAATTAAAGGGATCAAATGGGTAGAGGGCCCTGCCAAGAGTTAGACTGTTGTAATCTGCTCTTAAGAAGGTGATCTACAAACAGCTGGACTTAAGGGGGTTCAGGGGATAGCAATGGAGGAGTGGAACTGGTATAAAGTAAGGTTAGCATAGGTTGTATGCATCCCTGAACAGTAGAGTCTTTAGGGAGCGCTTGAAGCTTTCAAAACTAGGGGAGAGTCTTGTGGGGTGAGGCAGAGAGTTCCACAAGATGGGAGCCAGTCTGGAGAAGTCCTGTAAACGGGAGTGCGATGAGGTAACCAGAGAGGAGGAGGTCATGAGCAGAACGAAGGGGACGGGAGGGAGAGTATCTGGAGACAAGGTCTGAGATATAGGGGGGAGCAGTGCAGTTGAGGGCTTTGTATGTCAGAGTGAGAATTTTGTTTTTGATCCTAGAGGCAAGAGGAAGCCATTGAAGGGATTGGCAGAGAGGAGCAGCAGATGAAGAGCAACGTGTAAGGAAGATGAGTCTGGCAGAAGCATCATTATGGATTGTAAAGGAGCTAGGCGGCAGGTGGGGAGCCCAGAGAGGACAGAGTTGCAGTAATCAAGGCGGGAAAGAATGAGAGAGTGGATTAAAATTTTAGTTGTGTCTTGTGTAAGGAAGTGTCTAATTTTGGAGATGTTTTTAAGGTGGAAGCGGCAGGCTTTAGCCAAGGACTGAATGTGAGGAGTGAAGGAAAGATCTGAGTCAAATGTGACCCCGAGACATCGGGCATGCGGGGTAGGGGTAATGATGGAGTTGTCAACAGTTATAGAGATTTGGGGGTGGAGATTTTGGAAGAAGGGTGGGAAATGAGGAGCTCAGTTTTGAAGAGATTTAGCTTGAGGTAGTGAGAGGACATCCAGGAAGAGATGTGAGAAAGACAGTTAGTGACACGGGTTAGCAAGGAAGGAGATAGATCTGGTGCAGAGAAGTAGATTTGGGTGTCATCGGCATACAAATGATATTGGAAACCGTGGGACTTAATTAGGGAACCTAGTGATGACATATAGATTGAGAAGAGAAGGGGACCGAGGACAGAGCCTTTCGGTACTCCGACAGAAAGTGGTGACGTGGCAGAGGAGGCCCCAGAGAAGGCTACACTAAAGGTACGGTTTGACAGGTAGGAAGAGAGCCACGAAAGAGCTGTGTCACAGATGCCGAAGGATTGGAGGGTTTGGAGCAAAAGAAGGTGGTCGACAGTGTCAAAGGCGGACAGATCAAGGAGGATAAGCAGAGAGAAGTGGCCTTTTGATTTTGCTATAAGTAGGTCGTTGGTGACCTTAACAATAGCTGTCTCTGTGGAGTGATAGGGACGAAATCCAGATTGCAGCGGGTCAAGAAGGGAGTTTAACGTAAGGAAATGGGATAGGCGTGCATATACTAGTTTTTCGAGAAGCTTTGAGGCAAGAGGGAGGAGGGAAATAGGGCGGTAGTTGGATGGGGAGGTAGGATCAAGGGAAGGTTTTTTGAGGATACAAAGTACACTAACACCCATAAACTACCTATTAACCCCTAAACCGAAGCCCTCCCGCATCGCAAACACTTAAATAATTTTTTTTATTTTTTTTAAATAGTTTTTTTATTGAGGTTGTGCGCATTATACAGTATAAATGAAACATCATAAAACACAAATAACAAAAAGAAGGTAACATTTACAGGTAGTGTTTGACAAAAGTAGAGCATCGTAATGAGTTGTTATGAGTAAGTATCTTGAACCTCTATTTTTTATTATTTTCTATGGTTGGTTCCTCTTTTAACATTAGAGGTCACTCTTGAACCTATGAAGACTAATATAATCTAAGGGAGGAAATTGGCTTTTGGATTGGTCACTTCTGGACCTAGGAATTTCAAGGTGGGGGGAAGATCAGCAGTCAGAAGCCGCTTGATGTGAAGGTAGGGAGGGGGATTGGGCCTTTATAAACTAGTAATGGATTACTAAATATTAGAAGCAGGATGGAGTATTTTCCATTAAAACTCCAAAAGGAAGGATACATGTATGTTCAGATCCATGACTATTTAAATAGGTAATCAGTGATTTTAATAGGGTGACCAGTAGGATAGAGAGTTGGGTAGCTTATTATATTTCTTAGTGATAGGTAATCTTTTTAATGTGAAGGGTATGATGAAACCTATAACTTATAGGCAATTGGAGAATTAGTTCTACCAAATATTAGAGGTGACTCCATCAACCACCTGCCCAGAACAAGCTAGGATAAATAATAGAACACATTGTCTTCTGGCTAGGTGCAGAAAATCCTAAAGTAGGTGCGAACATGCCTTAACTAATAGCGGGAGAGTTTTTCTCATTTCTTTTTGTTTTTTCTTTCTTTTTTTGTTCCCTTTCTTTTTCCCTTTTCTTTTCTCTTTTTTTCTTTCCTCCTTTTTTCTTCCTTTCCTTTTCTCCAAGAAACAACTGCAATAATGCCTAGTAGGTGTATAACTCAAGTGGTGAGAAGAGACTGCAGGTAGCACTGTAAATTATTCCTTATAAAAGGTTGTGGGAGAGATGAGGATGTACAGTAGTGGGAGCGAACCACCTGCGGGTACCTAGTTATGATGTCTGTGATCAGGTCTAATGGCTAGTTCTAAGTAAGCAGGGTAGTTGATTTAATTGGTATCAGTGTCTCCAATCATCATATCCCTAAACGTATGTTAAGTGTAGTTCCCACAAGGTGGTTATATATAAAGGATTCTCTATCTAACATATGTGCTAGGAGACTGTGTGTGTACTCACTACGCTGCTAGATCAAAATAAGTCTATATCAGGGAACTAGTAGATACACAGTATAATACAATAAGATATAACATTGATGTTCCACATGAAACATTGAAAATCTGACTATTGGCAACATGCTAAGAAGATATATATACACAATAAGGAGTTCTTCACAGAGCGTTAACACGTACATGTAAGTGTATTATGTACTCTAGGAGCATCACTTTATCTAGTATAGGAGGTCGTGGGAGAGATGGGGATGTAAAGTGGTATAAGCAAACTACTTATGGGTTCTGAATTACAATATGTCTGTGGTCGGGTCCACCAATAAGCAGGGCAGTTGATCTAGTTGAAGTCAGTATCTCCAATCATGACATCCCAATGTATGTGTTAAGAGTAGTACCCACAAGGTGATTGTATATAAAATATTTGATATCTAACATATGTGTTAGGAGACTGTGTGTGTGTTCACCCCGCTGCTTGCACATAATAAATCTGTATCAGGAAACTGGTCAATATACAGTATAAAACAGTAAGAGATAACATTGATGTTCCATATAATAAAAAAAAAACACAATAAAAAAACACACTGAGGATCTAACCATTGACTACATCCCAATAAGGTAAATATAAACACAGTAAAGAGTGCTTCACAACGTTCAAAGGTACATGCAAATGTATTATGCACCCTAGAAACCTCTCTTTGGCTAGCCTTTGCCAGCTCTGTTTAGATCAGACCTGATGTGGAATGAGTCTTTATTAAAGTTTTTTCCAGAAACAAAAGAGAGATCTCGGTAGGTCTTTATTGTGGATCTTCTTGAGAGAACAGCTGTCTGGATCACCTCCCACTCATACGATGGCTCTGTGGCGATGTGGTTCTTAAGGAGTCCCCAGTATCCCGTCCAGGAGCCGGCCGTACCTCCCGACCGGGGCACCAAGGGTGAGGAGGTAAGTTTCTGAGTTGAAGTGAGTAGCTGAGGGAGCGACTAACATTCCGAAAGTGGGAATCGCTCGAGGTCAGGCATCAGGATCAGGCTTAATCTCCGGTTTATAGAGGGAGCTTGTAGGTAAGGTGGGTTATGCATCTCTGGGCTTCCTCCCGAACTTTCTCTCTTAACCAATCTTGGGATCTGTAGAGACTCTTCGGATCTGTAAGCTGAGGTCTGTTTTGTAGTGGGGCAGTTCTCCGGAGCTTCCATGAGGTCATGCTCAGATGGTAGTGGTTGCTGGGCGCCATCTCCTGTATAGGCCCCTTTGATGGCAGCTTTGAGATCAGCAAACCCCTCATCCACCTTACGGTCAAGATCTCGTAGTAAAACAAAAATAGTGGATCGGAACTCCTCCATCCTGCTGTTTGAAGCTGGTAACCAAATAGGCCCATTATACCCAGGGGGGGGGGTTGAGAAGAGAGTAATAAATAAATTTCAGGCCGCCTCTCAGTTCGACTAATTTTTCAGCGTAGTATTCTAGGAGCTAGAATCCTTTTAGGACAATACTCCATCAGTCGGAAACAAAAGTATAGTACAGTCTCGAGTCTCGATGGAGAGATCGTGTAACTTGAGTAGTTGAAGAAGGATGTTGAAGGCTCAAGTAAAAGGTGACGGCCTAAAATCTTAGCTGGCTAATTCAGGTCCTGGGGGGATTTAAGTGTAGATCTCGACATATCTCAGATCCATAAGATGAGTAGCAATGAAGTCTTAGAAGTATAGGATAAGATTAAGGCTGTATTCAAGAGTAATTTAGATATTAGAGGAATAGTTCCAGGAACTTCATAAAATGCGACTGATCATGGCCACTTCTTAGCCACGCCCCCTTAAATAAATTTTTTAACCCCTAATCTGCCGACGGTACATCGCCGCCACTTTAATAAATATATTAACCCCTAAACCGCCGCACTCCCGCCTCGCAAACACTAGTTACATTTTATTAACCCCCTAATCTGCCGTCCCTAGCATCGCCGACACCTACCTACATTTATTAACCCCTAATCTGCCGCCCCCGATGTCGCTGCAACTAAATTGCAATTAAATGTATTAATCCCTAAATCTAAGTCTAACCCTAACCCTAACACCCCCCTAAATAAAATATAATTGAAATAAATCTAAATAAAATTACTACAATTAACTAAATTATTCCTAGTTAAAACTAAATACTTACCTATAAAGTAAAACATAAGCTAGCTACAATATAACTAATAGTTACATTGTATCTAGCTTAGGGCTTATTTTTATTTTTCAGGCAAGTTTGTATTTATTTTAACTAGGTACAATAGTTATTAAATAGTTATTAACTATTTAATAACTACCTAGCTAAAATAAAGACAAATTTACCTGTAAAATAAAACCTAACCTAAGTTACAATTACACCTAACACTACACTATAATTAAATTAATTCCCTACACTAACTACAATTAAATACAATAAAATACAATTATCTAAATTACGTAAAAAAACAAACACTAAATTACAGAAAATAATTACAATTTTTTAAAACTAATTACACCTAATCTAATCCCCCTAATAAAATAAAAAAGCCCCCCAAAATAATAAAAATCCCTACCCTACACTAAATTACAAATAGCCCTTAAAAGGGCTTTTTGCGGGGCATTGCCCCAAAGTAATCAGCTCTTTTACCTGTAAAAAAAAATACAATACTCCCCCAACATTACAACACACCACCCACACATCCAATCCCCCCTTAATAAAACCTAACACTAACCCCTTGAAGATCACCCTACCTTGAGACGTCTTCACCCAACTGGGTAGAAGTCTTCATCCAAGCCGGGAAGAAGAGGTCCATCTTCATGACATCCAATGCGGAGCATCCTCTTCTGTCTTGATCCGACGACTAAATGATGGTCCCTTTAAGTGACGTCATCCAAGATGGCGTTCCTTCAATTCCGATTGGCTGATAGAATTCTATCAGCCAATTGGAATTAAGGTAGAAAAAAATCCTATTGGCTGTTCCAATCAGCCTATAGAATGCAAGCTCAATCCTATTGGCTGATTGGATAAGCCAATAGGATTTAACTTTAATCCTATTGGCTGATTGCATCAGCCAATAGGATTTTTTCTACCTGAATTTTTTTTCTACCTTAATTCAATCGGAATTGAAGGGACGCCATCTTGGATGACGTTACTTAAAGGTACCGTCATTTAGTGTTAGTCGTCGGAAGGAAGAGGATGCTCCGCGTCGGATGTCTTAAAGATGGACCTGCTCCGCACCGCTCCGGATGGATGAAGATAGAAGATGCCGTCTGGATGAAGACTTCTGCCCGTCTGGAGGACCTCTTCTGCCCGGATACGATGAAGACTTCTGGCCGTCTGGAGGACCACTTCTGCCCGGTTGGGTGAAGACGTCTCAAGGTAGGGTGATCTTTTTATTATTATTGGTTATTTGTAGAGCACCAACAGATTCCGCAGCACTGTAAACAGAGGGTAGTACAACAAAACAATTAAAGGGATCAAATGGGTAGAGGGCCCTGCCAAGAGTTAGACTGTTGTAATCTGCTCTTAAGAAGGTGATCTACAAACAGCTGGACTTAAGGGGGTTCAGGGGATAGCAATGGAGGAGTGGAACTGGTATAAAGTAAGGTTAGCATAGGTTGTATGCATCCCTGAACAGTAGAGTCTTTAGGGAGCGCTTGAAGCTTTCAAAACTAGGGGAGAGTCTTGTGGGGCGAGGCAGAGAGTTCCACAAGATGGGAGCCAGTCTGGAGAAGTCCTGTAAACGGGAGTGCGATTGAGGTAACCAGAGAGGAGGAGGTCATGAGCAGAACGAAGGGGACGGGAGGGAGAGTATCTGGAGACAAGGTCTGAGATATAGGGGGGAGCAGTGCAGTTGAGGGCTTTGTATGTCAGAGTGAGAATTTTGTTTTTGATCCTAGAGGCAAGAGGAAGCCATTGAAGGGATTGGCAGAGAGGAGCAGCAGATGAAGAGCAACGTGTAAGGAAGATGAGTCTGGCAGAAGCATCATTATGGATTGTAAAGGAGCTAGGCGGCAGGTGGGGAGCCCAGAGAGGACAGAGTTGCAGTAATCAAGGCGGGAAAGAATGAGAGAGTGGATTAAAATTTTAGTTGTGTCTTGTGTAAGGAAGTGTCTAATTTTGGAGATGTTTTTAAGGTGGAAGCGGCAGGCTTTAGCCAAGGACTGAATGTGAGGAGTGAAGGAAAGATCTGAGTCAAATGTGACCCCGAGACATCGGGCATGCGGGGTAGGGGTAATGATGGAGTTGTCAACAGTTATAGAGATTTGGGGGTGGAGATTTTGGAAGAAGGGTGGGAAATGAGGAGCTCAGTTTTGAAGAGATTTAGCTTGAGGTAGTGAGAGGACATCCAGGAAGAGATGTGAGAAAGACAGTTAGTGACACGGGTTAGCAAGGAAGGAGATAGATCTGGTGCAGAGAAGTAGATTTGGGTGTCATCGGCATACAAATGATATTGGAAACCGTGGGACTTAATTAGGGAACCTAGTGATGACATATAGATTGAGAAGAGAAGGGGACCGAGGACAGAGCCTTTCGGTACTCCGACAGAAAGTGGTGACGTGGCAGAGGAGGCCCCAGAGAAGGCTACACTAAAGGTACGGTTTGACAGGTAGGAAGAGAGCCACGAAAGAGCTGTGTCACAGATGCCGAAGGATTGGAGGGTTTGGAGCAAAAGAAGGTGGTCGACAGTGTCAAAGGCGGACAGATCAAGGAGGATAAGCAGAGAGAAGTGGCCTTTTGATTTTGCTATAAGTAGGTCGTTGGTGACCTTAACAATAGCTGTCTCTGTGGAGTGATAGGGACGAAATCCAGATTGCAGCGGGTCAAGAAGGGAGTTTAACGTAAGGAAATGGGATAGGCGTGCATATACTAGTTTTTCGAGAAGCTTTGAGGCAAGAGGGAGGAGGGAAATAGGGCGGTAGTTGGATGGGGAGGTAGGATCAAGGGAAGGTTTTTTGAGGATAGGTGTGACCAGTGCATGTTTCATCGATGAGGGAAATGTACCAGTGCTGAGGGAGAGGTTGAAAATGTGTGTTAGTATAGGGGTAAGGGTAGCAGAGAGGGAGGGGAGTAGCTGTGAGGGGATAGGGTCAAGGGGACAGGTAGTGAGGTGAGAGCGCAGTATAAGTGCCAAAACTTCTTCCTCAGTAACAGGGGAGAATGAACTAAGTTTCAGGTTATGAGGGTTGTGGTTGAGTGAAAGCATTTGAGGAAGGGAGAGAATGGAATTATGTTGAGAGCTGATTTCATTTCTGATGGAGTCAATTTTGTTAATGAAGTGACTGGCAAAGTCTTGAGCTGACAGAGAAGTTATATTAGGAAGTGGGGGAGGGCGGAGGAGAGTATTGAAAGTGGAGAACAGACGTTTTGGGTTTGAAGAAAGATTAGAGATAAGAATAGAGAAGTAGTGTTGCTTGTGGAGATTAAGGGCAGAATAGTAGGAGTTCAAGATGAATTTGTAATGAACAAAATCAGCTGAACTCCGTGATTTTCTCCAGTGCCGTTCAGCAGTACGGGAACATCTGCGTAGGTACCATGTCAGAGGAGTATGCCAAGGCTGAGGATGAGTGTGTGATTTCCGAGCAATGGTAAGAGGGACGAGATTGTCAAGGATGGATATAAGGGTGGAATTATAGTGGCAGATAGATTGTTCAGGGCAGGAAAAGGAGAAGGATGAGAGGAGCGGTTTAAGGGAATTAGCAAGTTGTTGCTGATCTAAAGACATAATGCTTCTGTGAAGTTTGGTGTGAGGAGTAGGAGGGAGAGTTGTAGGAAGGGATGATATTTTGCAAGTAAGGAGATGGTGGTCAGAAAGAGGAAAAGGGGAGTTTGAGAGAGTGCATCGATAGCTAAAGATCAGGGGGTCGATCCGATAAAAATCGTCGCCCGCAAAAGCCGGCGACGCCAAGAATTGCGCGGATTTGGTATCCTATATACGGCGTAAGCTAGAAGTTACGCGCGTAGATTTCTGGCGTCGCCCGTAGTTTTTTGGCCCATAGACTGACATATAAAACACGCACAATTTGCTATCCTATATACGGCGTAAGGACTTACGCGCGCAGATTTTTCTAAATCTACGCCATTCTCAGCTCGCCACAAATTGAAGGCGCAGGTACCCTTGCACTGACTTAGAAACCAACGTAACTCTCAGAAGGCCTAACAAATGCATGCCTAACAATATACATAGCAGCAGCTTGTTCACAAATAGTTAACCTCTTAAAAGCATTTATTATTCCTGCCCCTGCAAGTGTGTCAAACCAATCACAAACAGCACAACCCCTCACCTGCAACCTTAAAACACCTGCAAATGCACACCCTCATTAGCCACCATGTTTCCCTTGCAGTATATAGCATTTAGAGTGAGACAGCATCGTGGGGCACAAGGGGTGCTGGAACCCCTACAAGCCCCTGTTTTGGATGGTATCCCTGCTGCTGAGGTCCCTGGTCATGGTGCTGTAGCTGTCCCTGCTCCAGCTGCTGCTGCTGCCCTCCCTGATCCTCCTGCTGTTGTCCCTGTTCCTGGTGCTCCCCATGCTGCTGTTGCTGCAGCTGCCCATAGGCCAGCAGGGCCTATAAGACGAAGGCATCAGCAGATGGGAAGAGCACCAAGGGTACACAGGGTTAGGGTCACCCTGTTTGGGATGACAGAAGTGGAGGTCAGGGAAAAATATCGCTTGACATCTGCAAGCCTCATTAACCTATATGAGGTCTTGAAGGATGAAATTGACCCTCAAGCGTATAGGAACCGAGCTCTGACTGGTATGCAGAAGCTGTTGTGTGTTGTACACTTCCTGGCAACTGGCTCATACCAGTCAACAGAGGGGCTTGTGTCTGGCCTAGCGCAGTCTACCTTCTCCAGGATTCTAGGGGAGGTTCTGACTGCTCTAGATAACCAGACACAACGATACATTCATTTCCCCCATACCCCCCAGGAATGGAACCGTCTTAAACAAGGCTTCTATCGACTGGGGGGTATTCCTAATGTCATGGGGGCAATTGATTGCACACATGTGCGTATTGTGGCCCCACATGAGGAGACAATCCTCTATATTAACAGGAAAGGGTTTCACTCATTGAATTGCCAGATGGTCTGCGATACCAATCTGAAATTCTTACATGTGTATGCAGGCTTCCCAGGGAGTGCACATGATTCCTACATCCTGCGCCAGACCTCCTTATTCAATATGTTTGAAAATGGAACACTTTCGGGAGGATGGCTGCTTGGTGAGTACCTTCATTCTGTCTGTATATTTATAATAAAGGGACACTAAACACATATTGTCATCTCATGTGTCAGATAGAGAATACAATGTTAAACAGCATTATAATTCACTTCTCTTATATCATTTTATTCATTCTTTAAATATATTTTTTAAAATATTTTCTAATTCACATATATGAGCCAATCATATGAGGCTTCTATGTGCAGCCACCAATCAGCAGCTATTGAGCATATCTAATATGCTTGTCATCAAGAGTTATCTATAGAATGGAGAAAATGATCTAATCAAAGTTAATTATCAAGCTGCTAACAATTGCAGGTTATTATTAAATGGACAGTCTAGTATAAATTGCTCTTCCATTATTCAGATAGGCCTTTGAATTGTAATTAACTATCCTGATTACTTCCATTAATATTTTGATGAAATCTATCTTTTATATGTGATTCATGTTGTGTCCCTTTAAAGCACATGATGTACCTGTAGTAATCCAAACACATATGTTACATGACAGGTGACGCAGGGTACGGCTGCAGACCATGGCTATTAACCCCCTTGGTGCACCCCATTACAGAGCCACAACTCAGGTACCAGGAGGCACACATAAGAACAAGGAATGTCATTGAAAGGAGCTTTGGCCTATTAAAAACCAGGTTCAGGTGTCTGGATGTTACAGGCGGAGCACTACAGTATAACCCCAACAAAGTGTGTTCCATTGTCAATGCTTGCTGTATTCTACACAACATTGCTGTGGACACACGTTTGTTGGGGGACATTGACCCAGAGCAGCAGCAGCAGCTGGTTCCTGTACCTGAGGATGTGGACAGGGGGACACTGAGGGGGAATGAAGTGAGGGATTATGTCATCCGGGAATACTTCACCTGTAAGTTACTTATTCATAATTACAGTAAACCGTAACATTCACATGTATTATGATGTTTGACAGTACCTCACCAACCATTGCATGTGTATATATCATGTCTTGCAGAATGTAAAGGTTTGGATTTCCACTGCATGTAAGTGAAAGTACTACATCCCAACCCCCTTCCCTTAAAGGGACACTATACCCAAACATATTATTTCATGATTAAGGATAGAGAAGATAAATTATAACAAACCTTATAATTTAAATAAATGACCTATTTTCATTATTAATTTAGATATACTTTAATGAAGACATAGAAATGCACACAGTGAAGAAATTGCAGGAGGCATCTATATACAGCTACTAATCATCAGCTACCAAACACATCTTGATATTTTTTTCAGCAAAGAATATCAATAGAATGAAGCTACAGAAATAATAGAATGAAATTATAGTTTAATTTAGAAATTATCTTCACCTTCAAAATCATGAAGTTAAAATATTTGCTTTAATGTCCCTTTAACAACCCTAATTACTGTATATTTATAATTTGTTTAATTCATGTTTAGTTCACTATCATTAAGAATGAGGATAATGGATATTTATACCTTATGTTCACACATTCTTTAAATATATTATTAGTTATATATACCAACGTGTCAATTTATATTGGATGTGAGAAACCTTGATGTACATCTTAGAATTTAATATTACTATATGTACCGTTGAGACACAACCATGTCATGTTGTTTATTGAGCATGAATATGTCATAAACATTATAATAATACCTTTTTGGTCCACTTCAACACAGGTATTATTATATGTTTTAACAATATTACTGTACTAAAACACAACTCACATGGATGTGGATGACAATTAGATAGTAAATAACAGAGGACAAGATTTTCAAAGAAATTGAATAATATTTTTTTTTTTTAGGCCTCTTAGATGAGGGGCCTGGTGTGGGTCTTCTGCCTCTCCTGGGTTGTGTGGATACACTAGGAGTGCTGGTCACAGAGGAGATACTTGATGCCATGTCCTGCTGTTGGGTGAAATGCTCCACCAAAGCCCCCAACAGTTGATTCTGTTCCCTCCATCTTTGGTCACTTTGGATTTGCATGTCCGATATTACACGTAGCATTTGGTTCTGATTTTGGACCATAGCTGATAGCGATGCTGCCATGTCCCTTTGCAGCTCATTCGACCTCTGTTGCAAACGGTGTTGTGTTCTATGGAACCTGTGTTGTTCCCTCTGCATATTCTGACACGTTTCTGTTAGAGTCTCACAGGTCAAAGTTTGCCTCCTCTGTAGTGAGATATATTCTTCACCCATGGCAGAACTCAATTGATCCATGGGCTCATCATCAGCAGGGACAATAGGCTCTCTTTCAATGATGTGTTCCTCAGCTGGAGGTGCCAGAACAACAACCTCAGCTGGAGGTGCCGGAACATTAACCTCAGCTGGAGGTGCAGCAACAATAACCTCTGTTGGAGGTGCATCAACAATGACCTCTGTTGGAGGTGCAGCAACAATGACCTCTGTTGGAGGTGCAGCAACAATGACCTCTGTTGGAGGTGCAGCAACAATGACCTCTGTTGGAGGTGCATCAACAATGACCTCTGTTGGAGGTGCAGCAACAATGACCTCTGTTGGAGGTGCAGCAACAATGACCTCTGTTGGAGGTGCAGCAACAATGACCTCTGTTGGAGGTGCAGCAACAATGACCTCTGTTGGAGGTGCCGGAACATAAACAGCAGCTGGACGTGCAGGAAGAGATATCTCAGCAGGAGGTGCAGCCACAGGGATATGAGCTGGAGGTGCAGGGCGATGGATTACAGTTGGTGGAGCCCTTCCAACTGAGGATGATGGTCCAGATGTCGGGATGGACCGATAGTCCCAATGTCCGCTGGTGTGCATCCACTCAGCCTGCTGGTATACTCCTGTGGTGCCATGATATTCTTGTGGGGGGGGAAAAACATCTACCCTTTGGGGCTGGTGGGGCTCCCCCTCCAAGCCATAGGAATATTCCTCCTGCCACGGGTCCTGCCAGGTATCCTCCTCTAATGCAGGTGGCATTATATGTGGATGTTCAATCGACGCAGTCCAAGACATCTCATGCCTGGCATACTCCTGCTGTCGTATCTGTACCGGTGGTTGTGGTGGACATATATTTAGAACCGGTGTTGGGGGATTCATGGGCATAGGCACCCTGGTGACTGGAGGTTCTGTGAAGGAGTCAAATGATGAGAGTGATTAGTACAGTCACATATCTATCCATGTGGGCATACAATTTACATGCTAGGGCCTATCCACATTCTCATGTCAAACTCTATAACATGCTTGTGCACATTGAGATTTGTGATATGAGGGTTTGTAATATGCTAATTATACATGTATGTGTTTCATACAATAGTTCTGTGTACATGTCAGTGATGGAGAAAATGTGTTCTTTAAGTGACACTATGGTTGTGATGACTATGGTGTCCATTTACTGAAAGGTCTACATGTGGCTTGTGGCCTGTGTTACTCTGAGACATGTTAGTATTTCACTATTCTACCTCATATCATGATTTTCAATGTGTTAAGTAGCATTAAATGGACATGCAACCCATATTTATTATTTCATGATTCAGCTAGCCAAGCATGGAATTTTAAAAAACTTGTAATTTACTTCCAGTAGCTAATATGCTTCATTATCTTGATATTCTTAGCTGATATGCATTTATTGATAGGCTCAGAAGCTGCTGATTGTTGGCTGTACATCAATGCCTCGTGTGATTGCCTCACCCATGTGCATTGATATTTAATAAACTAAGATTTTCAAAATAATAATTAAATATAGATAATGGAAGTAAATATGGATGTTGTTTAAAACTATATTCTCTATCTGAATAATGAAAAAAGATCTTTGTGTTTCATGTCCCTTTAATGTTAAATATCATTGTATATTTAGTTGTTAGTAATCAAAATACCATGATCCTCATTGTGTACATGAATGTGTGACAATATAGGATGTTATAACACAAATACATATTATACTAGTGTGTGGGATGTTACTCACCAGCATGCTGTGCTGATGTTGCAGTCCCTGAGTCACGAGCCCCTGGAAGTCCACGGACTGCTGTGAGGCTCAGGGACCTACGAATGAGCTCCTGCCACTCATTGTATTCTGCCTCATAGTGAGGCCCAACTCCTGTTGCCCTCTGGGAGATTGCTTCCTGGCCCATCCTCTCCTTGACCCTCCTCTTGCAATCATTCCATCTCTTCTTAAGCCCGTCAACATTCCTCCTCTGTTGGGACACTCCATTGACGGCCTCCACCACCTTCTGCCAAGCATCCTTACGCCTCCGGGCAACTCCTTTGCCCTTCTCTTGTCCAAAGAGGGCATTATGGTTCTCCAGGACAGCCTGGACGAGAGCGAGGTTTTCTGCAAAACTGAAATTGGGACACCTCATACGCTCATCGTCCTGGGCTGCCTGGCTCCCTCCCTGGGATGTCCCTGGTGTGGGTTCCTCCCTATCCTCTCCCTCCTCCCCCCTTCTATCCCCATGTGCACCCTCTATCCCTCTTCTCAGTGTGCCTGGCCTTTGGGCAACCCCACTCCCATCCTCCCTTCTGGCTCTCCCTCTCCCCACTCCGCTCACTCCCTGACGGGGACCCTGCTGCTCCTCCTGTACATAATCCTCTCCCTGCGACTCCCCTTCCCTCCTCCCCCCAGCCCTATCTCTCCCTGACATCCTCACACTACACACACTCACACACTCACACTCACTCCCACTTCAATCACACACAATCACAACCAGACACTCAGCCTTTCAAACTGTAAAAGATAAATAAAGAGTGTTGGGTGTTATCAAAAAAAAGTGTGGTGTATTTTGTATATGTGTGTATGCAAAATGTGTGCAATATGAAAAAAAGTGTAAGTAAATGTACTGGCTTAACAATCCAACCAACAATCCGACCTAACTAACTTTTGATGATGCTCCTTTCTCACTACTCTTACCACTAATCTCTCTACTCGCTGTAGTGTGCTGTAGCTCCAAGAACCAACCAAACACACTAAAGAAATTGCGGCTGCGCAGGGGTTTAAGTATGATTTTTGAATCTCGTCATTACGTGGCGCATCTCTTAGAACTGGCGTAATTTTTTACGAGTCGTAGGCTAATTTGCATAAAACTACACTTTATTGAGACTTTACGTGAACAAAAAACAGGCGCAAGTACTTGCGACGACTAAAAGGTGTATTTGCGCACATTTTGGCTGCTCGTCGGTTTTCATGACTTACGCCAGTTTAGCATCTGACGGCGGTGAATATTGGATAGCTCGAGTTGCGAGCTGAAACTGCGGGCGACGCGGGTTACCTCGCTTGCGCCGAAAACTACGACCTATATCGGATCGCGCCCCACGTCAAGAGAGTGACCATCTTTGTGAGTGGGAGAATCAGTCCATTGTGACAGACCGAAAGAGGAAGTGAGTTGCAGAAGTTGTTTAGCAGATGAGGCAGTGGGATTGTTAAGGGGGATGTTGAAGTCGCCAAGAATGAGGGCAGGGGTGTCTGAGGAAAGGAAATAGGGTAGCCAGGCAGCTTCAAGGGATTAGTGTTAGGTTTTATTAAGGGGGGATTGGGTGGGTTTTAGAGTAGGGTTGGGTGTGTGGGTGGTGGGTTTTAATGTTGGGGGTTATTGTATTTTTTTTTTACAGGTAAAAGAGCTGATTACTTTGGGGCAATACCCCGCAAAAAGCCCTTTTAAGGGCTATTTGTAATTTAGTATAGGGTAGGGATTTTTATTATTTTGGGGGGGCTTTTTTATTTTATCAGGGGAATTAGATTAGGTTTAATTAGTTTAAAAAAATTGTAATTATTTTATTTTCTTTATTTTAGTGGTTTTTTCCCTGTAATTTAGATAATTGTATTTAATTGTAGTTCGTTTAGGGAATTAATTTAATTATAGTGTAGTGTTGGGTGTAATTGTAACTTAGATTTATTTTTATTTTACAGGTAAATTTGTATTTATGTTAACTAGGTAGCTATTAAACAGTTAATAACTATTTAATAACTATTGTACCTAGTTAAAATAAATACAAAGTTGCCTGTAAAATAAAAATAAACCCTAAAATAGCTACAATGTAACTATTAGTTATATTGTAGCTAGCTTAGGGTTTATTTTATAGGTATTTAGTTTTAAATAGGAATAATTTAGTTAATTAAAGTTATTTTATTTAGATTATTTTAAATTATATTTAAGTTAGGGGGTGTTAGGGTTAGACTTAGGTTTAGGGGTTAATATATTTATTATAGTGGCAGCGACGTTGACGGCGGCAGATTAGGGGTTAATAAGTGTAGTTAGGTGGCGGCGACATTGGGGGCAGAAGAGTAGGGGTTAATAAATAAAATGTAGGGTTCGGCGATGTTGGGGGCAGCAGATTAAGGGTTCATAAGTGTAATGTAGGTCGCTGCGCTATCCGGAGCGGCAGATTAGGGGTTAATAATATAAAGCAGGTGTCGGCGATGTCGGGGACGGCAGATTAGGGGTTAATAAGTGTAAGATTAGGGGTGTTTAGACTCGGGGTTCATGTTAGGGTGTTAGGTGTAGACATAAATGTTATTTCCCTATAGGAATCAATGGGGCTGCGTTAGGAGCTGTTTTCAGCCGGCTCTCCCCCATTGATTCCTATGGGGAAATCATGCACAAGCACATTTAGCAAGCTCACCGCTAACGTAAGCAGCGCTGTTATTGAGGTGAGATGTGGAGCTAAATTTTGCTCTTCGCTCACTTTTCTGCGGCTACCTCTGGGTTTGTAAAACCCCGTAATACCAGCGTTGTTTGTAGGTGAGCGATGAGCTGAAACTGCTCATTAGCACCGCAAGCCTTACCGACAAAAACTCGTAATCTAGCCGATAAAGTTTTATTGTAACATATTAAAAATATGAACAGGCATGGAGCAATGACATCCTGATGCGTTTCGTGCCCCCTAGTGGCACTTAATCATAGGCTGATTAAAAAAAATGGGTTTTATATCCCTTTAAGGAGATTTATTAGACTGTTTCTAAAGTAAATTTCTCTCCTTTCCTTTCTGCAAAATGTCTATTTCTGCATCCTTGTCTACAAAGGATAAGATATAATTAAAGAACAGAAAGAGAATATCTTAAAGGGATATTGTTTGCAAGATGTTTATGAGAAAAGCTGCATTTAACATATTTAATAAAAAATAAAAAAAAGGAAAATATACTTAAATTGAAACTAATACAGCAGTGTCAGTAATTCCTGCTAATGCTCACTGGCTGATATATACTTCCTGCTTTTACTATTACTATTGATATATAAACATACATTAACTGATACTGCTGTATTCATTTCTGTTTTAAATTTAAGTGATAGTAAACACCTTGAATTATTATATAAAATGTTTAGATATTCTTAATGTTTATTTTGTCCCCTTTTCATGTAATTTGGCAAAAAAAAAAAGAGAGCAATTTTTAATTCTCAAAGCTTGAAATGCACCTTACTGACGTCTCAAGGCTAACCCTACTACATATATGTCCTTAATAGGCTTTATCGGATAACGACTGCAAAGCAGTATACTTTGCAACTAAATCCCAGATTGGGTTCTCCAAATAAGGCAAATGGTAGTAGGAGTATAGAAAAATGATGTTAATTAGAAAAATGTAAAGACTTGGCTGATGTGTTATTAATTTATATAGCAACACAACACAAATGACTTGTAATGACAATTGTTTACTATCCTTTCAAATAGCTTTTATGTCATAATCATGTTAAATGGTGCGCTTTCATGTGAATTTTTTAGTACAATCTCCCTTTAATTCTGTTTGCACTGCGTCTGAATTTAGACCACTTGCTAGTTTCTGAATGTTTTACATTATGATACTGAGATATCAATTCTTATGTGTGGTAGTTTTTTTTTAGAGAATTTACATCGTTCCCATGGCATTATTTGTTGAAGAGATATTTAGATAGGTAGCGTGCACATTTCTGCCACAGTACATAAGACACACTGCCGCCACCTAGTGTTCATGACAATGTATAACCTAGCTATAAAACTACTCCAGTCACATGCACGCTCCTATACCCTCCTGTCTGGTTTTCAACAAAGTGTACAAAGAGGTCAAATTAAATTTGATAATAGAAGTAAATTGTAATTTTTTTTTTTTTTACATTTTACTTTCTATGAATCATGAAATCATTTTTTTTTGTCCCTTTAGAAACTGCAAATTAGGTCTAGCCTCTGTTTAGCCATTTTGTATGATAATATTTGATTTTATACAGTTCGTTAGACAATTTGACAAACATTGAAGAGAGAAAAATAAAAGCCTGGGCTTGCAGTTAGTAAATTACATCCAGGGTGCTTCCCAAGTATATAATCAACATCCACAGAGAGCACTCGCTGAAAGCTTCAAAATCCTCTATTTCTTTATTCAGTTAACATTTTTGGGGTATCACCCCCGTCATTAGATATAAGAAAAATAATAATAGTCTGATGACGGGGGGAATACCCCAAAAATGTTAACTGAATAAAGAAATCGAGGATTTTGACCCTTTCAGCGAGTGCGCTCTGTGCATGTTATTTATCTACTCATTATATATATATAAGCTAAGCTTAAAAGAATTGTAATATGTTAAAGGGACAGTCTGCTATAAAACTGTTATTGTTTTAAAAGATAGATAATCCCTTTATTACCCATTCCACAGTTTTGAACAACCAACACGGTTATATTAATATATTTTTTACCTCTGGGATTACCTTGTATCTAAGCATCTTCTGATAGCCCCCTGATCACATGACATTTGTTATCTATTGTCTTGCATTTTAGCCAATTAGTGCTGTGTTGTGCTGATGCTTAAATAACTCCACGGTCGTGAGCACAATGTTATCTATATGGCCCACATGAACTAGCAGTCTCCTGCTGTGAGAATCATATTAAAAAAAATGTGATAAGAGGCTGTCTCTAGTAGCTTAGAAACAGGCAGGTTTAAATGTTATAAAGTATATTAATATAACAATGTTGGTTGTGCAAAGCTGAGGAATGGGTAGTAAAGGTGTTGTCTATCGTTTTAAACAATAACAATTTGAGTGTTCACTGTCCCTTTAAGCTTGTACCATTATGCTACAAAGATTTAGATCTGTTACTTTTATGGTTACACCGCAGGACTCGATCCATGAGTAATACAAAACACAAACCTTAGTAATCTGTGGCCTAACTTTGTCCAAGTAAGTAAAGAAAATATAGGACACATATCCTGCAGATAGTGATGCAGCCTCAGATCATCTACTTTTCATGATTCAGATACAGAATATAATTTTAAACAACATTACAATTTACTTCTGTTATTTAATTTGCTTCTTTATTTAGATATCCTTTGTTGAAAAATAGCAATGCACACTGGTGAGCCAATCACAATAGGCATCTATGTGCAGCCACGAATCAGCAGCTACTGAGACTATTTAGATATGCTTTCAAAATTATGTGTATTATCATATTTGCTTCATTCACTTGGTATTCTTTGTTGAAGAGCAGAAATGCACTACTGAGAGCTAAATAAACACATCTGGTGAACCAATGACAAGAGGCAAATTAGTGCAGCCACCAATCAGAAGCTAATTCACAGTAGTGCATTGCTGCTCCTGTACCTACCTAGATATGCTATTAGCAAAGGATACCAAGAGAATGAAAGCAGATTAGATAACAGAAGTAAGTTGGAAAAGTGTTTAACATTGGATGCTCTATCAGTTTAATTTTTTACTTTTAAATAATTAGTGTGCTCAGTCCCACATAGATAATCTGTAGTAGAGCAAATATGTAGATGTCTGTTGTAGCACGGCAGCTCCTTACAACAATGTAGAAACTTTTCTTTAAAAGTTAAAACAGAAAAAAACTAAATTTATGCTTACCTGATAAATTTATTTCTCTTGTGGTGTATCCAGTCCACGGGTTCATCCATTACTTGTGGGATATTCTCCTTCCCAACAGGAAGCTGCAAGAGGACACCCACAGCAGAGCTGTCTATATAGCTCCTCCCCTAACTGCCACCCCCAGTCATTCGACCGAAGACAAGCAAGAAAAAAGGAGAAACTATAGGGTGCAGTGGTGACTGTAGTTTAAAAATAAAAAACACCTGCCTTAAAATGACAGGGCGGGCCGTGGACTGGATACACCACAAGAGAAATAAATTTATCAGGTAAGCATAAATTTTGTTTTCTCTTGTAAAGGTGTATCCAGTCCACGGGTTCATCCATTACTTGTAGGATACCAATACCAAAGCTTTAGGACACGGATGAAGGGAGGGACAAGACAGGCACTTAAACGGAAGGCACCACTGCCTGTAAGACCTTTCTCCCAAAAATAGTTTCCGAAGAAGCAAAAGTATCAAATTTGTAGAATTTAGAAAAAGTATGAAGCGAAGACCAAGTCGCCGCCTTACAAATCTGTTCAACAGAGGCCTCATTTTTAAAAGCCCATGTGGAAGCCACTGCTCTAGTTGAATGAGCTGTAATTCTTTCAGGAGGCTGCTGGCCAGCAGTCTCATAAGCTAAGCGGATTAAGCTTCTCAGCCAAAAAGAAAGAGAAGTTGCCGAAGCCTTTTGGCCTCTCCTCTGTCCAGAGTAGACAACAAACAAAGCAGATGTTTGACGAAAATCCTTCGTAGCTTGTAAATAAAACTTTAAAGCACGAACTACATCAAGATTGTGTAATAGACGTTCCTTCTTAGAGGAAGGATTAGGACATAATGAAGGAACAACGATCTACTGATTAATATTCTTATTAGATACCACCTTAGGAAGAAACCCAGGTTTGGTACGTAAAACTACCTTATCTGCATGGAAAATTAGATAAGGGGAATCACACTGTAAAGCAGATAACTCCGAAACTCTTCGAGCCGAGGAGATAGCTACTAAAAACAGAACTTTCCAAGATAAAAGTTTAATATCTATGGAATGCAAAGGTTCAAACGGAACCCCTTGAAGAACTTTAAGAACTAAATTCAAACTCCATGGCGGAGCAACAGGTTTAAACACAGGCTTGATTCTAACCAAAGCCTGACAAAACGCCTGAATGTCTGGAACCTCAGCCAGACGTTTGTGCAAAAGAATAGACAGAGCAGAAATCTGTCCCTTTAAGGAACTAGCTGACATCCCTTCTCCAATCCCTCTTGTAGAAAAGATAATATCCTAGGAATCCTGACTTTACTCCATGAGTAACCCTTGGATTCTGAACCTGACCGCAGCTAGCTGAGGCCAAGCCTGAAGTGCTTTGAATATCGCTCTTAGTTCCAGAATGTTTATCGGAAGGAGGGCCTCCTCCTGAGTCCACGAACCCTGAGCCTTCAGGGAGTTCCAGACTGCACCCCAGCCCAGAAGGCTGGCATCTGTCATTACTATAGTCCATTCTGGCCTGCGGAAACTCATTCCTCTGGACAGATGGACCCGAGATTGCCACCAGAGAAGAGAATCCCTGGTCTTTTGATCCAGATTTAGTAGAGGGGACAAATCTGTGTAATCCCCATTCCACTGATTGAGCATGCAAAGTTGCAGTGGTCTGAGATGTAGGCGGGCAAACGGAACTATGTCCATTGCCGCTACCATTAAGCCGATTACTTCCATACACTGAGCCACTGATGGACGAGAAGTGGAATGAAGAGCACGGCAGGAAGTTAGAAGCTTTGACAACCTGACCTCTGTCAGAAAAATCTTCATTTCTACTGAATCTATTAGGGTTCCTAGGAAGGAAACTCTTGTGAGAGGGGAGAGAGAACTCTTTCCTTTGTTCATCTTCCACCCGTGAGACCTCAGGAATGCCAGAACAATGTCCGTATGGGACCTGGCGATTTGAAAAGTCAATGCCTGTATCAGAATGTCGTCTAGGTAAGGGGCCACTGCTATGCCCCGCGGCCTTAGAACCGCCAGAAGGGACCCTAGAACCTTCGTAAAGATTCTTGTTGCCGTGGCTAACCCGAAGGGAAGAGCCACAAACTGGTAATGCCTGTCTAGGAAGGTGAACCTGAGAAACTGATGATGATCTCTGTGTATCGGAATGTGAAGATAAGCATCCTTTAAGTCCACGGTAGTCATATATTGACCCTCCTGGATCAAAGGTAGGATGGTTCGAATAGTCTCCATCTTGAAGGATGGGACCCTGAGAAATTTGTTTAGGATCTTGAGATCCAAAATTGGTCTGAAAGTTCCCTCTTTTTTGGGAACTATAAACAGATTTGAATAGAAGCCCTGCCCCTGTTCCTCCTTTGGAACTGGGTGGATCACTCCCATAACCAGTAGGTCTTGAACGCAACGTAAGAATGCCTCTCTCTTTATCTGGTTTGCAGATAATTGTGAGAGATGAAATCTCCCTTTTGGAGATGAAGCTTTGAAATCCAGAAGATATCCCTGGGAAACAATCTCCAGAGCCCAGGGATCCTGGACGTCTCTTGCCCAAGCCTGGGCGAAGAGAGAAAGTCTGCCCCCCACTAGATCCGGTCCCGGATCGGGGGCTACTCCTTCATGCTGTCTTAGAGGCAGCAGCAGGTTTTTTTGGCCTGCTTCCCCTTGTTCCAAGCCTGGTTAGGTCTCAAGACTGGCTTGGACTGGGCAAAATTTCCCTCTTGTTTTGTAGTAGAGGAAGATGAAGCTGCGCCACTCTTGAAGTTTCGAAAGGAACGAAAATTAGTCTGTTTGGTCCTTAATTTGTTGGTCCTATCCTGGGGAAGGGCGTGGCCTTTTCCTCCAGTAATATCAGAAATGATCTCCTTCAGTCCAGGCCCGAATAGGGTCTGCCCTTTGAAGGGGATGTTGAGAAGTTTAGACTTTGAAGTAACGTCAGCTGACCAGGTTTTAAGCCATAGCGCCCTACGCGCCTGAATGGCAAAACCTGAATTCTTAGCCGTTAGCTTGGTTAAATGAAAAACGGCGTCAGAAATAAATGAATTGACTAACTTAAGAGCTTTAAGCCTGTCTAGGATATCATCCCACGGGGTCTCTACCTGTAGAGCCTCCTCAAGAGACTCGAACCAGAAAGCCGCTGCAGCAGTGACTGGGGCAATGCATGCAAGAGGCTGGAGAATAAAACCTTGTTGTATAAAGATTTTCTTAAGGAAACCCTCTAATTTTTTATCCATTGGATCTAGGAAAGCACAACTGTCCTCGACAGGGATAGTTGTACGCTTAGCTAGAGTAAAGACTGCTCCCTCCACCTTAGGGACCGTCTGCGATGAGTCCCGTGTTGCGGCATCTATAGGAAACATCTTTTTAAAAGCAGGAGGGGGAGAGAACGGTACACCTGGTCTATCCCATTCCTTAGTAATAATTTCTGAAAACCTCTTAGGGATTGGAAAAATGTCAGTGTAAACAGGCACTGCAAAGTATTTGTCCATTTTACACAATTTCTCTGGAACTACAATGGTGTCACAGTCATCCAGAGTCGCTAAAACCTCCCTGAGCAACAAGCGGAGGTGTTCAAGCTTAAATTTAAACGCTGTCATTTCAGAGTCAGACTGAAGTAACGCCTTCCCTGAATCAGAAATGTCACCCACAGATAGAAGCTCTCCTGCTTCGGCTTCTGCACATTGTGAGGGTATATCAGACATAGCTACTGAAGCGTCAGAGAGCTCTGTATTTGTTCTAGCCCCAGAGCTGTCTCGCTTTCCTTGTAACCCTGGCAGTTTGGACAACACCTCTGTGAGGGTATGATTCATAACTGCCGCCATGTCTTGTAAGGTAAACGCATTGGACGCGCTAGATGTACTTGGCGTCACTTGAGCGGGAGTTATAGGTTCTGACACGTGGGGAGAGCTAGATGGCATAACCTCCCTTTTGTCAGTCTGAGAAACCTCTGGTGATAAATCTTTAAAAGCCATAATATGGTCTTTATAACTTATAGAAAGGTCAGTGCATTTGGTACACATTCTAAGAGGGGGTTCCACAATGGCTTCTAAACATAATGAACAAGGAGTTTCCTCTATGTCAGACATGTTTAAAAGACTAGTAATGAGACCAGCAAGCTTGGAAAACACTTTAATAAATGTGAAAAAGCAATTATATAAAAACGGTACTGTGCCTTTAAGATAAAAAAACTACCACATAAACTGCAAAACAGTGATAAAAAGTAGTAAACTCTACGAATTTTTTACAGTGTGTATAAAAGACTAAAGCAGCATTGCACCCACTTGCAAATGGATGATTAACCCCTTAGGCCCAAAAACGGATTAGAAAGACGTTAAAAACGTTATCAAACAGTCAAACACACTGCCACAGCTCTGCTGTGGCTCCTACGTGCACTTAAACACGATTTTTGCAGGAACAGAACCCTCTATAGTGGTCCTAGATGCCAGAGGACTCCTTTAGGGAAGCTGGATGTCTCAGTCTGAAATTCAACTGCGCATTTAGAGTGCGAAAATAGGCCCCTCCCACCATGCACTCAATGTCAGAGGGCCTTAAAAAAGTACTCCTAGGAGTAATCTAACTAGCCATGTGGAAAACTAGGCCCACAATAAAGATTTATCACCCTCAGAGTATAAATGTTTTTTCTATAAAACATGCAAACGTTTTTACACTAAGTAATATGAGTATTAACATGAATATTACCCTTTTTTGCAAGCATGATCCCAGTCGCTGTTAAATCACTGTATCAGGCTTACCTCAAATATACCAGGCACTGTCAGCATTTTCTAGACCTTATCATCTCTCTAGAAAAAAATATACTGAACATACCTCAAAGCAGGTAATCTGCAGACCATCCCCCCAACTGAAGTTTTCTTTCCATACTCTTCAGTTATGTGTGAAAACAGGAATGGACCTTAGTTACAAACCGCTAAGATCATCAAACCTCCAGGCAGAATTCTTCTTCCAAATTCTGCCTCAGAGTAAAACAGTACAATGCCGGTACCATTTAAAAATAACAAACTTTTGATTGAAGGTAAAAACTACACTAAGTCACCACATATCTCTTGATACTTCCTTTCTTGTCGAGAGCTGCAAGAGAATGACTGGGGGTGGCAGTTAGGGGAGGAGCTATATAGACAGCTCTGCTGTGGGTGTCCTCTTGCAGCTTCCTGTTGGGAAGGAGAATATCCCACACGTAATGGATGAACCCGTGGACTGGATACACCTTTACAAGAGAAACATAGACGTTGCCTTATAGTGCAGAAGATAAAATATGTATCAACTCAGAAGTCAAAAGCATCTCCATGTGCTATATATGCAGAAACGTTTGTTGGCTGCCCCCAGCTGACTGTCACATGGTTACTAGAATTATTCCAAATCAGTTTTCAATTCTTTTTTTTAAAACCAGAAAATTGACAATGACACCTGCAATAAATTTAACAATTATTCTCATTAATAAAAGGCATGCAGCAATAAGTGATAACATACAAATACAACGCGTTTCATGACCTGCTGTTGAGTCAGCTGTTTCATGATACATCCAGCTTATAAACGGGAGATGCTACAGAAGGCCAAGAAATGTGTATTTTAGCCCCTATTGGTGTGTGATTTTTATTATTAATAGAATGTACTGATAGTACAGCAAGTGTCAAATGTCGATTTTATGGATTTAAAGAAAAATTCTAAGTGAATTTGGAATTGTCCCAGTAACTATCTGAATATCAGCTGGGTGCCTGCCAGTAAAACCAGCCTGTATAGAACCTAGAGGTGAGTTGATACATTTTATCATTTCCAGATTACAGATGCAAAGTTGAGTATTTACAGTGTTAACCAATGCAAGCACGTTTTTGTTAGGCACATGACTTTAGTTATTTCATGTCTAATGCACTATTACAAGGACCTTTATATCAAATTGTGTTAGCTCTACATATTAACAGCTGCTAGAGGTAATTATACTATACATCTGTTTTTTTCTTTTGTTAAACTTATGCTTTTGATCCTTTCAGGTACAGAAGATGAATGTATTAGTTTGAAGAAAAATAAAAAGCATTTATAATGGCTCAAACATTCAATGTACATTTTCTATTAACATAACCTTCAATATTCATTAATTTAAGTTTATGCATTTCCACGCAAATGCATAATGTGGTGAGATTAGCTATTTTACACAAATCTCATAACATTCATTATTCAGTATTTTAAATCTGCAAAAGCAAGTATTTAAAGAGGCATATTACTTTAAACACCTCTATAATTTTATATATATATATACACAGTATATATATATATATATATATATATATATACACAGTATATATACACAGTATATATATATATATATATATATATATATATTATATATACACATACAGGAGAGAGAG
>NC_069504.1:1064888454-1064910954 GCF_027579735.1 Bombina bombina | reverse complement strand
GTGAAAAATGAACCCAGGCATCTTTATTTGAAATCAGATTATTCATCTTTTAGGTTTTAGTCTCATTGTGTAATGGTGCTAAATTGCTTATATTACTTTACCTGGAGTATTACATGCCTATACAGAATAAATCAGGGATGTCACAGGGATTTAAAAATGAATAAATGAAAAAGCATTTTTTTCTATTCTATATAAAGCTTTTCTTAAGTTCAATCCATTTAAATATGTTTGTAGATGTTCTCTTTAACGTAGGTTGTCCTGCAAAGAAAGTGACATATTCCTATCTAAATGTCCCCTTTCTCCCACAGGACACAGCTGATTATTATACCGTACATGATCTTCCCTACATGGACATGGTAATATCTGAGACGCTACGCATGTATCCTCCTGCATTCAGGTATGTTTATACAGAGAGACATAGTTGCATCAATGATCATGTGATTTCATTTTTACAGCAAGTGTTTACATGAGCACTTCATTCCAATCTAAGGACATGTACCCCGGCAGTAAGGGGTTAAAAAAGAAGCAATTTTCTTGTTTCTATAAAAAAAAAAGCACCTAGAAATTCTCAGTGTAGCCACTGCCTACAGCTAGATTAGAGGGCAGACATGCAGAGAACTTAAAGGGCCATGATACACAAATGTTGAAACATTTGAAAGTGATGCAGCATAGCTGTAAAAAGCTGACTAGAAAATATCTCCTGAACATCTCTATGTTAAAAAGAAAGATATTTTACCTCAAAAATTCCTCAGTTGCCACATCCCATTGTAAAGGACCTCTAAGCAGCAAATCAGTATGTCTGTTCCGGGTATGGTTGCCGCCTCAGCCATGTTTTCCTGGACACTTATGAGTTACACATGCTGCAGGGTGTGCAAGGAGGAACATGTATTGTGTTTCTGGACATAATTATTCATATTCCTCCTTGCACACCCTGCAGCATGTGTAACTTATAAGTGTTCTGAATTTTAAGGGACGGGTGGCAACCCTAGTTCCGGGACAGCTAAGGGAGTGAGCTGATGCTGATTGGCTGCTGTTCATTTCTTATTTTTTATTTTTATTTTACCTGCAGCTGAGCAACTGCTGAAGTATATTTTTATACACAGAACTTACTGCTGAACTGAGGAAGTTGTGAGGTAAAATATCTTCCTTTTTTACATAGAGATGCTCAGGTTATATTTTCCTGTCAGCTTTTTACAGCAATACTGCATCAGTTTCAAGTGATTTTAGCATATGAGTAGTATGTCCCTTTAAGTTGCATTCTGCCTCTTCTGAGCATGTGCAAGAACGCGATCTGTTTTTCTAGCATGCACTGTTGCTCTAGAAGATTTATGGCATCAAGCTATAAATGTCTTCCTGTAGGGACCCCAGCCCCGTGTAAGTCTCTGACAGGAAGTAATGGAGCTTGCACCAATGAGAAATAAAAGACAAAATCCTGTTACAATGATAAATAATACATATTGCAATGGTTTCTGTTAAATATAAGCCACTGCAGACTGTTTTATATCTCTTGATTTCAGTACACATATCACAGGGCATCTGATTATCTCTTATTATATATATATATATATATATATATATATATATATATATATATATATATATATATATATATATATATATATATATATATATATATATGAGCTAGGAAAGGGAGGGCACTCTCAGGATTTATATACGTCAAAGTTAATTTATTGTTTTTCACAACAACATTAGTAAGTCATAAGGATAGGTCGACGTTTCGGCTTACATAGAAGCCTTCATCAAGACAAGTGAACAACTCATAACGGCGACTTGCAGCCGCACACATCGGTGTTGTTGTGTGCGGCTGCAAGTCGCCATTATGAGTTGTTCACTTGTCTTGATGAAGGCTTCTATGTAAGCCGAAACGTCGACCTATCCTTATGACTTACTAATGTTGTTGTGAAAAACAATAAATTAACTTTGACGTATATAAATCCTGAGAGTGCCCTCCCTTTCCTAGCTCTTATCTACATTCCATTGAGGATTGCACCCAGGTGCTTCATCAGTATTTGAAGCTGGAGTGCTGGAACATGTGCTAATTATATATATATATATACACACACACACACACACACACACGTGTAACCTGTATAAAAAAAAACATTTTTTTTTGTGTGGGGTTTTTATGTCTAGATTTGCCAGGGAAGCAACTCACGATTGTACAGTACTGGGTCATAAAATCCCAGCTGGCGCTGTGGTGGAAATCCCCATTGGATGTATACAAATGGATCCCCGGTTTTGGCCTGAGCCTGAGAAATTTAGGCCAGAAAGGTAAAGAAAATACATTTCTGTCTTGATCTACTAGGATTACTAAAATGTTATATTACCGTATTGTTCCGAGTATAGGCCGCACTTTTTTCCCCTAATGAAAATCTTTAAATTAGGGGTGCGGCCTATAATCAGATGTTATTTGCCGTTTTTGGCATCAGCGTGTGTGCTAAGGGCGGTTGGAGGCTGGAGCAGATAGAAGTAGACAGCAGCAGTGAGGAGCGTGACGATGGGAGCTGCTGTGGGCGTCTGGGGCTGGGCAGTGGGCGGACAGACGAGGAGATGGCAAAAAATGAAGAGGATCCCGGGTGTTAAAGTTAAAAGGTGAACTTTATTTAGCTTCAGTCATATAGACATGTCTATATGATGTTTTTTGCTGACGATAAATAAAGTTCAACACCCGGATCTTCTTCATTTTTTGCTACTGGGGCCGCTGTTTAATTTTCCCAGAGGTTGGTTTCTGTTGTTCAGCGGAATAGAACTATCTATAGGCAGATACGTATTGCTCTAAGGGGCTTGACTGGGACTATCGATTATGATTATGTGGGACGCGAGGATCGGCACAAGGAGTAGCGGAGGTCTGCGCAGAAGCCTCTGATGACAAGGTAGTTTCCCTTACATACATACATTTTACCCGAACACCGAGCACATAACCTGACTTCCCCATACCCACGGTCCTCAGTCACTACAACCCTCCTGAGTTTAGGACTAAATAGAGGCATTACTGTGAGCATGGAGCATCTGACAGATGTTTAAGCGTCCTTTGCAATTAACGTTTGGTCTCACAGTCCACTTTGCACATATATAGACATTTATAATTTATACATATGTAACTGAACGGACACTATTTGCACATAGTTACAGTTTTTTATTATTATTATTATCGGTTATTTGTAGAGCGCCAACAGATTCCGCAGCGCTGATTTGACTTGGAGGCTGGCTCAAGCTGATTGTGGAGCCTGATCACTGTGCCTGAAAAATTTTGTAGCGAGAGGAGAAGCAGTGTGGAGGTGCAAATTACATTTTCTGTAAAGTGGCACCAAACTTTAAGGGTGCGGCTTATAATCGGGTGCGGCCTATACTCGGGGCAATATGGTATTTGCCAACATATTAATCGAATAATGCAACAAAACTAAGTAGTGTACATGTTAAGGCTAAATATATAACCACATCTTTATTTGTGGATGATAAACTCTCTTTTTCAGGTTCACCATGGAGGAGAAGAAGAAACGACACCCCTTTACATACCTCCCCTTTGGGGCCGGACCCCGTAGCTGCATTGGGATGAGGCTTGCTATTCTAAATGCTAAGATAACCCTTTTTCGTGTTCTTCAGAAGTTTACCTTCCAGCAATGTCCTCTTACTCAGGTAACAAGCAAAATACATCTCCTAACACAGCTAGGCACCATTTTGATTTTGGTTGACTGTTATATTACAGGATAAAGTAAATTGTTACCGGGCAATATAGAAATCATATTTCAGATTTGACATTTGCCACATGCAAAGGGCTCTCACCTGTTGGAAAGAAAGGATTTTGGTCAAGTGTTAATAGGAATATGTAGCACTGGAAAGATACAAAGATATTTATCTTGGGTGGCTAATATTAAACACTTTGAGATGGTTTATACAAAATGATAAATTGTATATATATATATAAAAAAAATACTGAAATATATTTTGATTACTTATTTTGCCCCCTTTCCTGTCTGTAATTCAATTCTGAAATTGTGAGCTTTCAGTTCCAGTAAGAATGAACACTGTTATATTTCACACAGCCATTGGCTGCACGCTCTAGTGACCTATTAATAACTGTCCCTAATTGACCACAGCAGAGAAGGTAACCTAAGTTAAAATATGGCAGCTCCCATTGTTTTATAGACACTAAAACTTTACACGTATATTGTCACTATTTAAACAGCTAATCAAACTTAAAAAAAAATCATCTACATGTTATTTCCAGACTAATATTTTCTTTGAATGCTTCATTCGATATAGCATTTATTTAGTGTTAATGTCCTTTTTAAAGTTACATGCATAGCTGAGACCATTTCAATTTTTTGTCTAAATTCCAGATCCCTCTCCAGATCACTGCAGTGAGCACTCTGAGACCTAAAGACGGAGTGTACGTAAAGGTTCTAGCCCGTTAACCCTATCAGCATAACCTTCCTCTCTGCCAACCCAGGATTCAGTTGGTGTATTCAGGAGATGGCAAATTGTAATATAAAGTCACTTGATACTACAGTAGCAAAAATAAAATGTGCTTAAAAACAGAATGCTCTGTAAACCCTATTAAGCTGTGAAAGAAACAGTACTGGACATGCTATTATATCTATGTTGTGTAGTAAATATTGTGACCTTAAGGTAAATGAATATCAGCTGAAATTCCTGATTGTTTTTTTTTTATCAAAAGGTGAACATATTCCTTTATATTTGTTACTGCCTATTTGTAAAATGCATTTTATATAAAAACAGATTTTTGGTTTGTGCTTTCTGTTCCTTCAAATAATTGCCCTGTTAAATGCAGTCTGGTGCGCACCATAGAACCAATCTGTGCTTGTGATTGGAGACAACTGTGGAAACGGCATTAGCCCCCTTGGATAGAAGAGAGTGCTGAAATTGTATTGATTATGGCAGACAATGAAATTAAAGGATGTGGTTCTAAATTATAATTGTTCTGCAAAACATGTCTGCTAATAATTTTTGGCCTTGGCAAAAACTGCAAATAGCTTAAATCAGTGTTCTAATCCCCAAGGTACACACTTTATTGATATTGTTTGTATCTTTGTTACAAAATAAATGGAAACATTAATAAATCAGACCATAAATGCGGCACAAATAGGTTACTGAACCACACTACAGTAATCCAAATAGCACAGCTGCAAGTGATTAAAAATTTACCTTTATTCAGTCAACTTGTTGGGTCCGAACACATTACGTTTCAAGACAACAATTGTTTGTTAGTCAGTCCAGTCTGCACACAATCATGTCATGAATAGTGTTTATATAGTCTTACAGGTGTCAAAATAATATGCAGTATTGCATTTGTTAGACTACAATGATTAGAAAAGCAACTTCTGGATTTCCTTCATCCAGTGGTGAAGACAGTAGTTAAAGGGACACTGAACCCATTTTTTTTTCTTTCATGATTCCGATAGAGCATGCAATTTTAAGCAACTTTATAATTAACTTCTATTATCAATTTTCTTTCATGTAATTAGCAAGAGTCCATGAGCTAGTGACGTATGGGATATACATTCCTACCAGGAGGGGCAAAGTTTCCCAAACCTTAAAATGCCTATAAATACACCCCTCGCCACACCCACAATTCAGTTTTACAAACTTTGCCTCCCGTGGAGGTGGTGAAGTAAGTTTGTGCTTAGATTCTACGTTGATATGCGCTTCGCAACAGGTTGAAGCCCGGTTTTCCTCTCAGAGTGCAGTGAATGTCAGAGGGATGTGAAGAGAGTATTGCCTATTTGAATACAATGGTCTTCCTCTAGGGGATCTATTTCATAGGCTCTCTGTTATCGGTCGTAGAGATTTCTTCTCCTACCTCCCTTTTCAGATCGACGATATACTCTTATATACCATTACCTCTACTGATTCTCGTTTCAGTACTGGTTTGGCTATCTGCTATATGTAGAGGATTGTCCTGGGGTAAGTATGTCTTATTTTTTGTGACACTCTACGCTATGGTTGGGCACTTTATATGTAAAGTTCTAAATATATGTCTATAAACTTATATTTGCCTTTATTCAGGATAAACGGTATTCCTTATTTTCAGACTGTCAGTTTCATTATTGGGATAATGCATTTAATTATTTTTTCTTACCTTGAAAAATTTTCATTTGGCCATTTTTTCCTGCGTGCTGTTAAGCTCGCGGGGGCGGGAAATGTTTCTTTTCATTTCGTCATTTTTTGGCGCGTTCTTTTTTTGGCGCTAAAAATTTCGTCACTTCCGGCGAGGTAATTTCACCGGAAGTTGTATTCTGTTTCACATGCGTATTAAGACATTTTTTTGCGCCAAAATAAATGTGGGCGTCTTTTTTTATTCACATTATTTAAACATTTCTCTTCATTGCTTCTGGTTGCATTCTTTCCCATTCCTGAAACTGTCATTTAAGGAATTTGATAATTTTGCTTTATATGTTGTTTTTTCTATTACATATTGCAAGATGTCTCATCCCGACCCTGGATCAAAATCCACTAATGAACAGACGCTGCCTGATGCTGGTTCTACCAAAGTTAAGTGCATATGTTGTAAACTTGTGGTAACTGTTCCTCCAACTGTAGTTTGTGAAAGCTGTCATGATAAGCTATCCAATGCTGATTGTGTCTCCATTAGTAATAATCCTTTACCCGTTGTTGTTCCTTCAACATCTAATGTTCAGGATGTTCCTGTTAATGTAAAAGAATTTGTTTCTAATTCTATTAGGAAGGCTCTGTCTGTTATACCTCCTTCTAGTAAATGTAAAAGGTCTTTCAAGACTTGAATGATGAATTTTTAGGTGACCGTCATCATTCTGGTTTTTTCTGGTTCAGAAGATTCTACTACAGATATTGATTCTGATAAATCCTCATATTTATTTAAAATGGAGTTTATTCGTTCATTACTAAAAGAAGTTTTGATTGCTTTAGATATGGAGGAATCCAGTCCTCCTGATACTAAAACTGCTAAACGTCTAAATTCGGTTTATAAGCCTCATGTATTAATTCCAGAAGTTTTTCCAGTTCCTGATGCTATCTCAGATGTGATTGCTAGGGAATGGGATAGTTTGGGTACTTCATTTACTCCTTCTCCAAGGTTTAAGAAATTGTACCCTGTGCCATCTGATAGATTGGAGTTTTGGGATAAAATCCCTAAAGTCGATGGGGCTATCTCTACCCTTGCTAAACGTACTGCTATTCCTACGGCAGATAGCACTTCGTTTAAAGATCCTTTAGATAGGAAGATTGAATCTTTTTTAACAAAAGCTTATTTATGTTCAGGTAATTTACTTAGACCTGCTATATCTTTGGCTGATGTTGCTGCAGCTTCAACTTTTTGGTTGGAGGCTTTAGCGCAACAAGTGACAGATCATAATGCATATAGCATTGTTAAACTTCTTCAACATGCTAATAACTTTGTCTGTGATGCCATTTTTGATATCATTAGAGTTGATGCCCGGTATATGTCTTTAGCTATTTTAGCCAGAAGAGCTTTGTGGCTTAAATCTTGGAATGTAGATATGACTTCTAAGTCAACTTTGCTTTCTCTCTCTTTCCAAGGTAATAAGTTGTTTGGTTCTCAGTTGGATTCTATAATTTCAACTGTTACTGGAGGGAAGGGAGCTTTTTTGCCCCAGGGCAAAAAATGTAAAGGTAATTTTAGGGCTGCTAATCGTTTTCGTTCCTTTCGTCAAAATAGAGAGCAGAAGCCCGACCCTTCTCCTAAAGGAACGGTTTCCGGTTGGAAACCTAATCCAGTCTGGAATAAATCCAAGCCTTCCAGAAAGTCAAAACCTGCTCCTAAATCCGCATGAAGGTGCGGCCCTCATTCCAGCGCAGCTGGTAGGGGGCAGGTTACGATTTTTCAAAGACGTTTGGATCAATTCGATTCACAATCTTTGGATTCAGAACATTGTTTCACAAGGGTACAGAATAGGTTTCAAGGTAAGGCCACCTGTGAGAAGATTTTTTCTCTCACGCATTCCAGTAAATCCAGTGAAGGCTCAGGCATTTCTGAAATGTGTTTCAGACCTAGAGTTAGCTGGGGTAATTATGCCAGTTCCAGTTCTGGAATGGGGTCTGGGGTTTTATTCAAATCTATTCATTGTGCCAAAGAAAGAGAATTCTTTCAGACCAGTTCTGGATCTAAAAATATTGAATCGTTATGTAAGGATACCAACATTCAAAATGGTGACTATAAGAACTATTCTGCCTT
This sequence comes from Bombina bombina, assembly GCF_027579735.1. NCBI lineage: Eukaryota > Metazoa > Chordata > Amphibia > Anura > Bombinatoridae > Bombina > Bombina bombina. The sequence continues at coordinate 1,064,902,742 of NC_069504.1, read as the reverse complement.
TTGTTCAGCAAGGGCATTATATGTCTACAATAGACTTACAGGATGCATACCTGCATATCCCAATTCACTCAGATCACTATCAGTTTCTGAGATTCTCTTTTCTAGACAAGCATTACCAGTTTATTGCTCTTCCATTTGGTCTAGCAACTGCGCCAAGGATCTTTTCGAAGGTTCTAGGTGCACTTCGATCTTTTCGAAGGTTCTAGGTGCACTTCTCTCTGTAATCAGAGAACAGGGTATTGCGGTATTTCCTTATTTGGACGATATCTTGGTACTTGCTCAGTCTTTACATTCTGCAGAATCTCACACAAATCAACTTGTGTTGTTTCTTCAAAGACATGGTTGGAGGATCAATTTACCAAAAAGTTCTTTGATTCCTCAGACAAGAGTAACCTTTTTAGGTTTCCAAATAGATTCAGTGTCCATGACTTTGTCTCTGACGGAAAAGAGACATCTGAAATTGGTTTCAGCCTGTCGAAACCTTCAGTCTCAATTGTTCCCTTCGGTAGCTTTATGCATGGAGATTTTAGGTCTCATGACTGCTGCTTCGGACGCGATCCCTTTTGCTCGTTTTCACACAAGACCACTTCAGCTTTGTATGCTGAACCAGTGGTGCAGGGATTATACAAGGATATCACAAATAATATACTTAAATCCCAATGTTCGATCATCTCTAACTTGGTGGATGGATCACCATCGTTTAATTCAAGGGGCCTCTTTTGTTCGTCCAACCTGGACTGTGATCTCAACAGATGCGAGTCTTTCAGGTTGGGGAGCTGTATGGGGATCTCTGACGGCGCAGGGGGTTTGGGAATCTCAGGAGGCGAGATTACCAATCAACATTTTGGAACTCCGTGCAATTTTCAGAGCTCTTCAGTTCTGGCTTCTTCTAAAGAGAGAATCGTTTATTTGTTTTCAAACAGACAATGTCACGACCGTGGCATCTGTCAATCATCAAGGTGGGACTCACAGTCCTCAAGCTATGAAAGAAGTATCTCGGATACTTGTATGGGCGGAATCCAGCTCCTGTCTAATTTCTGCGGTTCACATCCCAGGTGTAGACAATTGGGAAGCGAATTATCTCAGTCGCCAGATGTTACATCCGGGCGAATGCTCTCTTCATCCAGAGGTTTTTCATCAGATTGTGCAAATCTGGGGTCTTCCAGAAATAGATCTGATGGCCTCTCATTTGAACAAGAAACTCCCCAGGTATCTATCCAGATCCCGGGATCCTCAGGCGGAAGCAGTGGATGCGTTGTCAATTCCTTGGAATTATCATCCTGCTTATATCTTTCCGCCTCTAGTTCTTCTTCCGAAAGTAATCTCCAAAATTCTAATGGAGCGCTCATGTGTACTGCTGGTGGCTCCAGCATGGCCTCACAGGTTTTGGTTTGCGGATCTCGTTCGGATGGCCAGTTGCCAACCTTGGACACTTCCGTTAAGGCCAGATCTTCTATCTCAAGGTCCTTTTTTCCATCAGGATCTCAAATCATTAAATTTGAAGGTATGGAAATTGAACGCTTAATTCTTAGTCATAGAGGTTTCTCTGACTCAGTGATTAATACTATGTTACAAGCTCGAAAATCTGTCTCTAGAAAGATTTATTATCGGGTTTGGAAGACTTACATCTCTTGGTGTTCTTCTCATAAATTCTCCTGGCATTCTTTCAGAATTCCTAGAATTCTACAATTTCTTCAGGATGGTTTGGATAAAGGTTTGTCTGCAAATTCCTTGAAAGGACAAATATCTGCTCTTTCTGTTCTTTTTCACAGAAAGATTGCTCATCTTCCTGATATTCGTTGTTTTGTACAGGCTTTGGTCCATATCAAACCTGTTATTAAGCCAATCTCTCCTCCTTGGAGTCTTAATTTGGTTTTGTCATCTTTACAGGCTCCTCCATTTGAGCCTATGCATTCTCTGGACATTAAATTACTTTCCTGGAAAGTGTTGTTCCTTTTGGCTATCTCTTCTGCTAGAAGAGTTTCTGAGTTATCTGCTCTTTCTTGTGAATCTCCTTTTCTGATTTTTCATCAGGATAAGGCGGTGTTGCGGACTTCATTTAAATTTTTGCCTAAGGTTGTGAATTCTAACAACATTAGTAGAGAAATTGTTGTCCCTTCATTATGTCCTAATCCTAAGAATACTAAGGAAAGGTTGTTGCATTCTTTGGATGTAGTTAGAGCTTTAAAATATTATGTTGAAGCTACTAAAGATTTTAGAAAGACTTCTAGTCTTTTTGTTATCTTCTCTGGTTCCAGGAAAGGTCAGAAGGCTTCTGCCATTTCTTTGGCGTCTTTGTTAAAGTCTTTGATTCATCATGCTTATGTGGAGTCGGGTAAGTCCCCGCCTCAAAGAATTACGGCTCATTCTACTAGGTCAGTCTCTACTTCCTTCGCTTTTAGGAATGAAGCTTCTGTTGATCAGATTTGCAAAGCAGCAACTTGGTCTTCTTTGCATACTTTTACTAAATTCTACCATTTTGATGTGTTTACTTCTTCTGAAGCAGTTTTTGGTAGAAAAGTACTTCAGGCAGCTGTTTCTGTTTGATTCGTCTGCTTATAATTTCAGTTTTTTTCTTTATAAGATTAAAACTTTTGATTTGGGTTGTGGATTATTTTTTCAGCGGAATTGGCTGTCTTTATTTTATCCCTCCCTCTCTAGTGACTCTTGCGTGGAAGTTCCACATCTTGGGTATCTGCTATCCCATACGTCACTAGCTCATGGACTCTTGCTAATTACATGAAAGAAAACATAATTTATGTAAGAACTTACCTGATAAATTCCTTTCTTTGATATTAGCAAGAGTCCATGAGGCCCACCCTTTTTTGTGGTGGTTATTATTTTTTTTGTATAAAGCACAATTATTCCAATTCCTTATTTTTTTATTCTTTCGCTCCTTTTTCACCCCACTTCTTGGCTATTCGTTAAACTGAATTGTGGGTGTGGTGAGGGGTGTATTTATAGGCATTTTAAGGTTTGGGAAACTTTGCCCCTCCTGGTAGGAATGTATATCCCATACGTCACTAGCTCATGGACTCTTGCTAATATGAAAGAAAGGAATTTATCAGGTAAGTTCTTACATAAATTATGTTTTTCTTTATTCTCTTGCTATCTTTATTTGAAAAGCAAGAATGTAAGTTTAGAAGCCTGCCCATTTTTGGTTCACAACCTGGGTTGTGTTTGCTTATTGGTGGCTAAATGCACTCACCATCAAACCATTAAAGGGATACTGAACCCAAATTTTTTCTTTCGTGATTCAGATAGAGCATGCAATTTTAAGCAACTTTTGAATTTACTCCTATTATCAATTTTTCTTCGTTCTCTTGCTATCTTTATTTGAAAAAAAGACATCTAAGCTAAGGAGCCAGAATTTTTTGGTTCAGACCATGGACAGCACTTGCTTATTGGTGCTGTCCAATCAAGAAGGACAACCCAGGTTGTTCACCAAAAATGGGCCGGCATTTAAACTTACATTCTTGCTTTTCAAATAAACATACCAAGAGAATGAAGAAAATTTGATAATAGGAGTAAATTAGAAAGTTGCTTAAATTTGCATGCTCTATCTGAATCACGAAAGAAAAAAACTGGGTTCAGTGTCCCTTTAATGTGCATTAAAGTGCTGTCCAGGGTCTGAACCAAGAATTGTCTGGCTCCTTAGAGCATGCAATTTTAAGCAACTTTCTAATTGACTCCTATTATCAATTTTTCTTCATTCTCTTGCTATCTTTATTTGAAAAAGAAGGCATCTAACTTTTTCCAAATAAAGATAGCAAAATAACAAAGTAAAATTGATAAATTAGAAAGTTGCTTAAAATTGCATGCTCTATCTGAATCATGAAAGAAAAAAATTAGGTTTAGTATCCCTTTAAAGTATTCAGCAGAATGATATTTTGTTTGTGAGTGGGGGGCGGGTAACAACATGCATAAAATGAATCATCAATAAACCAATGACAACATGCCACATCATCACAAACTGAAGGAACAAAAATTAGGTTCACTGACTCTTTATCAGCAAGATACAATGAGATGCATTTTTTTTTTTTTAAAGTAAAGATTTTTCTCCAAGAGTTGTCATGTGTCTGAAGTTGGTTTTTAACTCATGAAAAAGGTCTCTCTCCTCTTGCAATGAAGCCAACCAGTGTTAACTTCAGATGCCAAACGTTCTATAATGATATAAATAGTTGAAATATGAATGAGCACGTTTTACTCCATGAGTAATTTTCACTCGATAATGAGGACTGACATCATTTGATAAACACTGCAAAAATATCTTAACATACTGTTCAAAACAGTTTGTGGCGTAAAAACACATGGGAAGACCACATTTTTCTGCCAAATATACAAACTTTTTTTCGTTTTGTATTAGAAAATAGTGATCAAAAACCGGGTTTAAAATGTATTAATAAAGCTTTAGAAACATAATTTTTGTAAGCTTCGCTACACATTTTTTTTCCAGTTCTACAATGCGAGCTATAGGGAATACATTCTATGATATATACTTACACACTAGCTAAAATATGAAATGTGTCTGGATTAAAATAGCTGATTACCTGTCCTGTAAAATATCTTTATTTAAAGGAACACTGAACCCAAATTATTTTCTTTCATGATTCAGATAGAGCATGAAATTTTAACCAACTTTCTAATTTACTCCTATTATAATTTTTTCTTCGTTCACTTGCTATCTTTATTTTAAAAACAGGAATGTAAATCTTAGCAGCCAGCCCATTTCAGGTTCAGCACCATGGATAGCGATTGCTTATTGGAGGCTTACATCTACCCACCAATAAGCAAGCATAACCCAGGTTCTCAACCAAAAATGGGCCGGCTCCTATGCATCACATTCCTGCTTTTTAAATAAAGATTGCAGGAGAATGAAGAAAAATTGATAATAGGAGTAAACTAGAAATTTGCTTAAAATGTTATGCTCTATCTGAATAATGAAAGGAAAAATGTGGGTTCAGTGTCCCTTTAAGCTTTTGAACACTTCAGGAAAATAGAAAAAAAGAAAATAAATGTTATAATATTTAATGTTTGTTTCAAGATTTGTTATACGTTTTGTCTGTTTTTTACAAAGCAAAAACCAAAAAAAAGTATTGGAAAAACTTTTCCAATTCTTCAACTTTTCAGTTTAGGTTATACTGAAGTATTATCATATATATTTTCTAAAGCCTATTCCTAAACTTATTTTTGTCTCCTTGATTCTGTAGTGCACACAGTGCTCTCTCTTGTTTTTATTTTAAAGTTAAAGGGACAGTCAAGTAAAAAAAAATCTTTCATGATTCAAAAAGGGCATGTAATTTTAAACAACTTTCCAATTTACTTTTATCACCAATGTTGCTTTGTTCTCTTGGTATTCTTAGTTCAAAGCTAAACCTAAGAGATTCATATGCTAATTTCTTAAACCTTGAAGGCCGCCTCTAATCTGAATGGTTTTTCACCACTAGAGGGCGTTAATTCATGTATATTATATAGATAACATTGAGCTCACGCACGTGAATTTACCGAGGAGTGAGCTCTAAAAAGGAGTGGCTAAAATGCAAGTCTGTCAAAATAACTGATATAAGGGGGCAGTCTGTAGAGGCTTAGATACAAGGTAATTACAGAGGTAAAAAGTATATTATTATAACAGTGTTGGTTATGCAACACTGGGGAATGGGTAATAAAGGGATTATCTATCTTTTTAAACAACAAAAATTCTGGTGTTGACTGTCCCTTTAAGATATGATTAGAAAAAAGGGTGAATGAGGTCCCAGGTATTGTTATTGAATGGCTGTATGTGGATATTAAATTATGATATATATCCATATTTTGAAAGCGATAAGGGACACAAAAATAAGAACTCCTTTAGTCCTTTTTTGGCTCTTCCGTCCCCAAGTTTTTTTTTTATTTAAAACCACATGCATTTTAGCTTTCTTCTTTGGAGGCACAGATCTCAAGGGAGGGTGCAGCACCAGCTTCTAAACTTCTGAAATGGGTTCTGTAAATGAGGAACCATGATAGTGTAGATAGTTTCTGATTATCAGCGCATGGGCTCGCTGTGAGTATATTCCATTTAGTGCCTTCCCTTTTGGAAACTATCTACACTGTTGTGGTTCCACATTTCCAAAGTCCACATCAGAAGTTTGGATCCCGTACAGGAGCTGGCGCTACACCCTCCATTGAAATGTGCACCGCCAAATAGAAAGCTATACTGTGGTCTGAAGAGAGATTAAGGATGAGGTCTCTAGAAAAGAAAAGTAACTTTGTTCTATATTGTACACGTTTTTTGTTCTTGTATATATTTCTTTCAAATTAATATTAGCTCTGATGCTATGAAAAGATATGCCATGCTTTCACTGATTATTGCTTTGTATGTTTAAGAAACCAATAAAGTTTTTCCAAACTTGAGCTTTTTTTTCTATTTCGCTGGGTCAAAATTAAATGAGTATTAACCCCTTAGTGACGACAGCACTTTTCAATTGTCTTACTGTTTGGGACCAGGGCTAATTTTACATTTCTGCAGTGTTTGTGTTTAGCTGTAATTTTCCTCTTACTCATTTACTGTACCCACACATATTATATACCATTTTTCTCACCATTAAATGGACTTTCTAAAGATACCATTATTTTCATTTTTTTCAAAATTAGCCATAATTACATTGTAACACTGATATCTGTCAGGAATCCCTGAATATCCCTTGACATGTATATAATTTATTTTTAGTAGACAACCCAAAGTATTGATCTAGGCCCATTTTGGTATATTTCCTGCCACCATTTCACCGCCAAATGCGATCAAATTAAAAAAAAATGTTCACTTTTTCACAACTTTAGGTTTCTCACTGAAATTATTTACAAACAGCTTCTGCAATTATGGCACAAATGGTTGTAAATGCTTCTCTGGGATTCCCTTTGTTCAGAAATAGCAGACATATATGGCTTTGGCGTTGCTTTTTGGTAATTAGAAGGCCGCTAAATGCCACTGTGCACCACATGTGTATTATGCCCAGCAGTGAAGGGGTTAATTAGGTAGCTTGTAGGGTTAATTTTAGTTTCTTTCATGTAATTGGCAAGAGTCCATGAGCTAGTGACATATGGGATATACAATCCTACCAGGAGGGGCAAAGTTTCCCAAACCTCAAAATGCCTATAAATACACCCCTCACCACACCCACAATTCAGTTTTACAAACTTTGCCTCCTATGGAGGTGGTGAAGTAAGTTTGTGCTAAGATTTCTACGTTGATATGCGCTTCTCAGCATTGTTGAAGCCCGATTCCTCTCAGAGTATAGCGAATGTCAGAGTGATGTGAAGGGAGTATCACTTATTGAATACGATGATTTCCCTAACGGGGGTCTATTTCATAGGTTCTCTGTTATCGGTCGTAGAGATTCATCTCCTACCTCCCTTTTCAGATCGACGATATACTCTCAATTTACCATTACCTCTACTGATAACTGTTTCAGTACTGGTTTGGCTATCTGCTATATGTGGATGGGTGTCTTTTGGTAAGTATGTTTTTTTATTACTTAAGACACGTCAGCTATGGTTTGGCACTTTATGCATTTATATAAAGTTCTAAATATATGTATTGTACTTATATTTGCCATGAGTCAGGTTCATGTATTTCCTTCTGCAGACTGTCAGTTTCATATTTGGGAAATATTAACATCTTTTAAAGAAATTTTTTTCTTACCTAGGGTTTATTCTTTTTTCAATTGACTACTTCTTGCAAATTGCGGGCAGCATTAGGCCCGCGGGTGCGTCAAATGCTAAACTTTATTGCGTCATTCTTGGCGCGAAAATATTTTTGGTGCGGAAAAATACGTCTATGACGCAACTTCGGAATTTCCGGCGTCATACTTGACGCAGAGACCTTTCACATGGTTGCGTCAGTTATGGCGCCAAAAAAGTTTACGTTACATGCAGATAGTGTATCCATCAGTAATAGTACATTGCCAGTTGCAGTTCCTTCAACTTCTAATGTGCATGATATACCTGTAAATTTTAAAGAATTTGTTTCTGATTCTATCTTGAAGGCTTTGTCTGCATTTCCACCTTCTAATAAACGTAAAAGGTCTTTTAAAACTTCTCATTTAGTTGATGAAATTTCAACAACATAATAATTTATCCTCTTCTGATGAGGATCTATCTGAAACAGAAGATCCTTCCTCAGATATTGACACTGACAAATATACTTATTTATTTAAAATAGAGTATATGCGTTCTTTATTAAAAGAAGTGTTCTTTGGATATTGAGGTAACCAGTCCTCTTGACATTCAGTCTAATAAACGTTTAAATGCTGTTTTTAAACCTTCTGTGGTTTCTCCAGGGGTTTTTCCTATTCCTGAGGCTATTTCTGATATGATTTCTAAGGAATGGAATAAGCCAGGTACTTCTTTTATTTCTTCTTCAAGGTTTAAAAAATTGTACCCTTTAACAGCAAAATCTATAGAGTTTTGGGAAAAAAATCCCCAAAGTTGATGGGGCTATTTCTACTCTTGCTAAATGTACCACTATTCTTATGGAAGATAGTACTTCCTTTAAGGATCCTTTAGATAGGAAGCTTGAATCTTATCTAAGGAAGGCCTATTTATATTCAGGTCATCTTCTTAGACCTGCAATTTCTTTGGCTGATATTGCTGCTGCATCAACTTTCTGGTTGGAGAATTTAGCACAACAGGAATTGGATTATGACTTATCTAGCATCATTCGCTTACTGCAATATGCTAATCATTTTATTTGTGATGCCATTTTTGATATCAAAATTGATGTTAGATCCATGTATATATAAATAATTTATTTGGTTCTCAGTTGGATTCTATTATTTCAACTGTCACTGGGGGAAAGGGAGTTTTTCTGCCTCAGGATAAAAAACCTAAGGGTAAATCTAAGGCTTCTAACCATTTTTGTTCCTTTTGTCAGAATAAGGAACAAAAACTTAATCCTTCCCCCAAGGAATCTGTTTCCAATTGGAAGCCTTCCTCAAATTGGAATAAATCCAAGCCTTTTAAGAAACCAAAGTTAGCCCCTAAGTCCGCATGAAGGTGCGGCCCTCATTCCAGCTCAGCTGGTAGGGGGCAGATTAAGGTTTTTCAAGGATATTTGGATAAAATCAATGGATTCAGGGCATTGTCTCTCAAGGTTTTCGAATAGGATTCAGAGTAAGACCTGTGAGAAGATTTTTTCTCTCAAGTATCCCAGCAAATCCAGTAAAAGCTCAGGCTTTCCTGAAGTGTGTTTCAGACCTGGAGTCTTCAGGGGTAATCATGCCAGTTCCTCTTCAGGAACAAGGTTTGGGGTTTTATTCAAATCTATTCATTGTCCAAAAGAAGGAAAATGTATTCAGACCAGTTCTGGATCTGAAAATGTTGAATGTTTATGTAAGAGTACCAACTTTCAAGACGGTGACTATAAGGACTATTCTGCCTTTTGTTCAGCGAGGACATTATATGTCCACAATAGACTTGCAGGATGCATACCTTCATATTCCGATTCATCCAGAACATTATCAGTTTCTGAGATTCTCTTTTCTAAACAAGCATTACCAATTTGTTGCTCTTCAATTTGGCCTAGCAACAGCTCCAAGAATATTTTCAAAGGTTCTGGGTGCCCTACTCTCTCTAATCAGAGAACAGGGTATTGCGGTGTTTCCTTATTTGGACGATATCTTGGTACTAGCTCAGTCTTTACGTACTGCAGAATCTCTCACGAATCAACTAGTGTTGTTTCTTCGGAAACATGGTTGGAGGATCAATTTAACAAAAAGTTTCTTGATTCCTCAGACAAGGGTCACCTTTTTAGGTTTCCAGATAGATTCAGTGTCCATGACTCTGTCTCTAACAGACAAGAGACATTTAAAATTGGTTGCAGCCTGCCGGCACCTTCAGTCTCAGTCATTCCCTTCAGTGGCTATGTGCATGGAAGTTTTAGGTCTCATGACTGCAGCATCGGACGCAATCCCCTTTGCTCGTTTTCACATGAGACCTCTACAGTTTTGTATGCTGAATCAATGGTGCAGGGATTATACAAAGATATCACAATTAAAATCCTTAAATCTAAATGTACAACACTCTCTGACATGGTGGATAGATCACCATTGTTTAGTTCAAGGGGCTTCTTTTGTTCGGCCAACCTGGACTGTGATCACAGATGTGAGTCTTTCAGGTTGGGGAGCTATTTGGGGATCTCTGACAGCACAAGGGGTTTGGAAATCTCAAGAGGCGAGATTACAATCAATATTTTAGAACGTGCAATTCTCAGAGATCTTCAGTTTTTTGCCTCTGTTAAAGACAGAACCATTCATTTGTTTTCAGACAGACAATATCACAACACTGGCATATGTCAATCATCAGGGTGGGACTCTCAGTCCCCAAGCTATGAAAGAAGTATCTCGGATACTTACTTGGCAGAATCCAGCTCCTGTCTGATCTCTGTGGTACATATCCCAGGTGTAGACAATTGGGAGGCGGATTATCTCAGCCGCCAGACTTTACATCCAGGGGAGTGGTCTCTCCATCCAGATGTGTTTTCTCAGATTGTTCAGATGTGGGGTCTTCCAGAGATAGATTTCATGGCCTCTCATATAAACAAGAAACTTCCCAGATACCTGTCCAGGTCCAGGGATGTTCAGGCAGAAGCAGTGGATGCGCTAACACTTCCTTGGTGTTATCATCCTGCTTACATTTTCCCGCCTCTAGTTCTCCTTCCAAGAGTGATCTCCAAAATCATCATGGAACAATCATTTGTGTTGCTGGTGGCTCCAGCATGGCCACACAGGTTTTGGTATGCGGATCTGGTTCGGATGTCCAGTTGCCCGCCTTGGCCACTTCCGTTACGGTCAGACCTACTATCTCAAGGTACGTTTTTCCATCAGGATCTCAAATCATTAAATTTGAAGGTATGGAAATTGAACGCTTAGTACTAAGTCATAGAGGTTTCTCTGACTCAGTGATTGATACTATGTTACAAGCTCGTAAATCTGTCTCTAGAAAGATTTATTATAGAGTTTGGAAGACTTACATTCCATGGTGTTCTTCTCATAAATTCTCCTGGCATTCTTTTAGAATTCCTAGAATTTTACAGTTTCTTCAGGATGGTTTGGATAAGGGTTTGTCTGCAAGTTCCTTGAAAGGACAAATCTCCGCTCTTTCTGTTTTATTTCACAGAAAGATTGCTATACTTCCTGATATACACTGTTTTGTACAGGCTTTAGTTCGTATTAAGCCTGTTATTAAATGAATTTCTCCTCCTTGGAGTCTTAATTTGGTTCTGAAGGCTTTACAGGCTCCTCCATTTGAACCTATGCATTCTTTGGACATTAAACTACTTTCTTGGAAAGTGTTGTTCCTTTTGGCCATCTCTTCTGCTAGAAGAGTTTCTGAGTTATTTGCTCTTTCTTGTGAGTCTCCTTTTCTGATTTTTCATCAGGATAAGGCAGTTTTGTGGACTTCTTTTCAATTTTTACCTAAGGTTGTGAATTCTAACAACATTAGTATAGAAATTGTTGTCCCTTCCTTGTGTCCTAATCCTAAGAATTCTTTGGAAAGATCCTTACATTTTTTGGATGTGGTAAGAGCTTTGCAATATTATGTTGAAGCTACTAAAGATTTCAGGAAGACTTCCAGTCTATTTGTTTTATTTTCTGGTCCTAGGAAAGGTCAGAAGGCTTCTGCTATTTCCTTGGCTTCTTGGTTGAAACTTTTGATTCATCAAGCTTATTTATCAGAGAATTACAGCTCATTCTACTAGATCAGTCTCCACTTCGTGAGCTTTTAAGAATGAAGCTTCAGTTGATCAGATTTGCAAAGCGGCAACTTGGTCCTCTTTGCATACATTTACTAAATTCTACCTTTTTTATGTATTTGCTTCTTCAGAAGCAGTTTTTGGTAGAAAAGTTCTTCAGGCAGCTGTTTCAGTTTGATTCTTCTGCTTTTGATTTAAGTTTCTTTCTTTCAAAAATGAAAATAAACTTATTTTTTTGGGTTGTGGATTAATTTTTTCAGCGGCATATATGGCTGTTTTAATTTTTATTCCCTCCCTCTCTAGTGACTCTTGAGTGGAGATCCACATCTTGGGTATTGATATCCCATATGTCACTAGCTCATGGACTCTTGCCAATTACATGAAATAAAACATAATTTATGTAAGAACTTACCTGATAAATTCATTTCTTTCATATTGGCAAGAGTCCATAAGGCCCACCCTTTTTATGGTGGTTATGATTTTTTCTATAAAGCACAATTATTTCCAAATTTCCTTTGCTGATGCTTTCTACTCCTTTCTTTATCACCCCACTGCTTGGCTATTCATTAAACTGAATTGTGGATGTGGTGAGGGGTGTATTTATAGGCATTTTGAGGTTTGGGAAACTTTGCCCCTCCTGGTAGGATTGTATATTCCATATGTCACTAGCTCATGGACTCTTGCCAATATGAAAGAAATGAATTAATCAGGTAAGTTCTTACATAAATTATGTTTTTAGTGTAGAGATCAGCCTCCCACCTGACACATCCCACCCCCTGATCCCTCCCAAACAGCTCTCATCCCTCCCCCACCCCACAATTGTCCCCGCCATCTAAAGTACTGGCAGAAAGTCTGCCAGTACTAAAATAAAAGGCTTTTTTTTAATTTTATTTTTTTATATATATTCTGCCGTGTAGGATCCCCCCTTAACCCCCAACCTCTCTGATCCCCCCCAAACAGCTCTCTAGCCCTCCCCCTCTACCTATTTGCCTCTATCTTGGGTACTGGCAGCTTTCTGCCAGTGCTAGGGTTGCCATCTCAGCCATGTTTTCCTGGACACTTATGAGTTACACATGGTGCAGGGTATGCAGGGAGGAACATGAATAGTGCTGTCCAGGATTACTATTCGTGTACTATCCAGGTGTGAAATTAATGTTCCCCTCTGCACACCCTGCAGCATGTGTAACTCATAAGTGTCCAGCAAACATTTTTTTTTTTTTTTCCGTTGCTTCGGTAATTTGGAAATTTGAATCGATCCGAAGCTCTGATTTTGACAAATTCGTCCGAATTTCAATTCGTAACGAAACGCACATGTCTAACACACACACTCTCTATCATACACTCAGACACTCTCTCACACACACACTCACACAGTCACTTTCACACACACACAAACACACTCTCTATCACAAACTCACAGACACTCTCACACACACACTCTCTATCACACACTCACACAGACATTCTCACACACACACTCTCTATCATACACTCAGACACTCTCTCACACACACACACTCTTTGTCACACACACACACAAAGACACTTACACTCTCTATCACACACTCACACAAACACTCTTACACACACACACACTCTCTCTATCACACACTCACATAAACACTCTTACACACACACTCTCTATCATACACTCTCACACACACAGACACTTACACTCACACAAACACTCTTACACACACACACACACTCACACAAACACTCTCTCACACACACACAGACACTTACACTCACGCAAACATTGTTACACACACACACACACACACACTCACACAAACACTCTTACACACACACTCTCTATCACACACACACACACACACACTCTCTATCACACACACACACTCGCTCTCACACTCACTAACTCACATATTTGCAAACAACTGAAAACACTGACAAGCACCTCTATGCTGGCTTTTTAATAAAGCGTGCTAATGGCACCTGTGAGTGTAGCTTTAGCTCACTGGTTTTCACACCTGTCCTTAGGCCTTTCCTAACAGGCCACATTTTGAGGATATCTGAACTGGAGCACAGGTGAAATAATCAGCTTATTAGCAAACAAGGGGGGTTCATATACGGCATCGCCTGCAAAAGCCGGTGACGCAGGTGTTTAGTCCGGTTTTGCTATCACATATACTGTGCCGCATATAAATGTGCCACGTATACTTCACCCATCGCCCGCTAATTTTACTCTCATAAGCGAACATATTCATATGTGGTATCACATATTCAATGCAAGGACTTACACAGGGAAAATTGAGAAATTTGACTCCATTTTCACCTCGCCACACATAGGCACACAATGTGAGCCCCGTAACTCCCTGAAAATATAAACTAACACCTAATGCATGCGCAATATCTACCTGTCAACCGCAATCCCCCACAACCCAAATAACTAATTAAATTACTAAGCTCCCTAACCTAACACCCCCTAAATGAACCCCAATTACATAAAATTAAAAAATACTAAATTCCAATTAAAATAAAAAAACCTAACATTACTTTAAACTAAGTTTAAATTAATAAAAAATTACAAAAAATACAA